>NW_026111988.1:150000-170000 GCF_024679095.1 Eriocheir sinensis
AAACACAGGCAATTGATAGACAAATTGTTACAAAATGTTTATTGTTTTATGGGTGCAAGTGAAGTGATCTTGAAAAACCTAGGGGAGATATTTTCCCTCAATGCTTAGTGTCTAAACATCACACTGCAGATTTGTATTCAGATATCTGCACCACTGCGAGAACACGAAGCTTTACATCCGCAGAGAGACATGCAAGGCTGCCTCTGCATGCAGCATTTGCACGGTGCCCTACAGTCTGTTTTGCACTGACAAATGACCATCTCTGGCAAATTCTGTGAAATAGTTGGAGTTGTTGTGTAAACAGGGGTTGGTGCTGCATCTGCGGAGTCCTGCTGCCATCCCCACTGCAGTGGTGATACTGGAACTGGATCTTTGACCAGTGTGTTTCCCCACACATGTCCACTCTGGAATCAAAGACATTGTTAAAGATAAATGTATATATACAAAGATACAAATATGTGCAGGCATTTTTCTGAGAAATTTGCATGTTATACATTTAAACAAAACTCTTTTACCTGATAAGCTACTCGAAGGAGGTGCTGATGGAGTGCATCACTGCTTGGGGGCATGTTGTTGAAATATCTTCCTTTGTGAAGGAAAAGGAAGAGCCTAGCAGCATCCACAGTTGTAATGTTCTCACTGGATACACCATACATCTTTATCACAAATCTCTGAAGTACTGTTGTGTGCCTTTGTATGCCATTTGAACTTGATCCAGAATGTCAATGAGATTTTTAGATTGTTGATAGTCTGAAGAGAAATGCTGCTGAATGCTGATGCAGGTTCCATGGAGGGCTGATGTTGCAGTTGTCGATGACGGGTTATGGTCAACGTTATCAAAACCACCAGTGGTAAACACCCCCTTGACTGCCTGAGGTGGGACCACGACACCAATCTGCTCCCAGTGATTGATCACTGAATTTGCTATATCTGTGCTAAATGTTTTCAGCCGGTCATATGACACACACAGTCCTCGTTGATGCATAGTTTGCACAAGAGATGCACTGCCAGTTTGCAGGTGGAGTTTCATCGCCAGATATAGTGAAGCTGGTGTTTCCCTATCTTTTATGTGGCGTGGCACACTGCCAGGCTTCTTGGATCTGCATCTCACAGAGTTGAATAGTATCTGCTGCCCAATGGATGCTGCAACCTGGGATTTCTCAGGTCCAGGGGGTGGCTGATCAATACCTGATCCATCAAGAAGCATGTGTAGGAACGATCTCAGCATAGGAGGGATTGAATCAGCTTCACTGGAGGTTGAAAATGAGCCTGTAAAAGCCTGCTTCATAGGGAGAAACTCTTGCCGGAGGATTTTGGCTGCTCTGAGGATGATGGAGACATCAGTAGATCTGTTGCCTTTTATGTCAATGACAGCCTTGCTAAGGTCATCATCAAACACAAAGGACCAACCACGATTCACTCGCACTGATTTGATGTCTGGAATCAGACGTTCAATATCCTCCCGAAGACGTGTTGTATTGCACTTGATGGATGGAAATCCAAGACCAACGGTGCGCTTGTCATATAGGGCTGTCAAGTCAGCCATTGCCAGTGTTTCTCCTGAGCCACGATAGTTTTCGATGAAGTCAAGTAACTCATTAAGAACATATGCTCTGATGACCTGAGTTTCATTATTTTCATTTGTGTCACATCCAACAGTTTCTGCTTTTCTATAGAGCCTTGTAAGGCATGCACGATGATAAACAGCATCAATGGCAACCATGTCACCAGCAGCTAGTTTAGCCAAGAGACTCCTGTCACCAACCACTTGAGCACATTCTTTTACTTTTCTATCTAACCCAAGGGTGGCAGCTCTCCTTAGTTCCTTTTTGTTGCCCACTTCACCACAGAAGATACATGATGTGTTGACTGGTGCACAGAATGATGTTGAAGGCATGGATGAAGCTTGTGTGGTTGACTTGGCACCACTGCTGAGGCGTCGTGTTTTTACTGGGCTAATGGACTCTTCGTGCTTTTTCTTGCTCTCTCAACTTTTTGATTGTCAGTGGCATTCCTGCAACTTTTGTGCCATACTACAGAATTAGACATCATCAACTGTACTACATTCTGAGCACCACCACCACCATCACCCATGCTACTACCACTAACACCGCCACCACTATAGTCATGCACTACAATGAAATCAGGCAATTCACCTAATTCCTTCAGCTCCTGAATGTTATCTGTAACTTCTTTATAACATGCATATAGTTTTTCAGGATTATTTCTCAGCTTTATAGATGATGAGGGGTTTAAAGTCTTTTCATTGCTTTTCTCTAACTGACATATAAAGCATAAACTCCAGTCACGAGTGCCCGTGATGCCAGTTGTGCTTTTGGACTTGCTCATGGTGAAAGGAAAGTCTTAAGTACTAATCTGAAACAAAAGATACCGAACATGAGATGGACAAAATGATACATAACACACTTTTATGAAAATGAGAAGAAACATAAAGGCTCACGAGAATATATATGAATAATTGGACCGATAATACTTAAAATTTTACTGATGTTTCATACAGCATTATGCCTATGACTGTCATGGTAGGGAGACAACTATTATTTTTTATGCTCTGAAACTCTTTTTAATGGATTCCTTGACCCCAAAAATGTACACTTTGACACCATTTTTGTCATTATAGCTATAATAGAAGCAAAGATATGGGATCTAGTGTCTTTTCGGCGGCCATTTTTAAAAGGCTTATATTTCATATACAAAATAAGATCTCACTTGTGTCTTTGGATATTTTTTTTTCTATTACCCTAAGGAACTTCCATGCACAAGGAAACCTTTGCATCATGACTTGAAGTCAAAAGTGTCTTAACCCACCCACTATCTCTCTCAAACTTCTTTCTCTCTCTCCTCTCATACTTTTCATTTCTTTCCTCCTTCTCTTGTGTTCTCTCTCTCTCTCATGAGAAACCCACATACATATATAACTGGTTGCGCAATCACCCCAGGTTAACTCTATTTACATGGGGAAAAATACCATTACAATTGTAGTACATTTCGGGCCATTACACTACTACTACTACTACTACTACTACTACTATTACTACTACTACTATTACTACTACTACTACGATTTCTCTCTCTCTCACCCTCTCATTGTTTAGTGCACTACGCTTGGAAATGTCAAGGCATATCACCAGCTGATGTATCTTTTTAAACCTCTCAAAATGTTCACCTTTTTGTCCATATCTCGGGTGTTTTTTAAGGCATTTTATTTTTGAAAACACGTAAAACTGCCTAAATGTTTTGCCTACATGTGTGTTTTATCCCCGTTTGTTTTCACTTGGGGGTTAATGTGCTATGCTTGGAAACGTAAACGCACATCACTGGCTACCGCATCTTCTGGGCCTCTCGAAGTGTTTACCTTTTAGTCTGTATCTTTGGTGTTTTTTGAGTTAATTTATTTCTGAAAACATGGCGAGATGGATCAATATATTGTCTACGTTCTTGTCTTATCCCCGTTTGTTTTTGTTTGGGGGTTAATGTGCTATGCTTGGAAATGTAAACGCACATCACTGGCTACCTCATCATCTGGGCCTCTCAAAATGTTTACGTTTTTGTCTGTATCTTTGGTGTTTTTTGAGTTACTTTATTTCTGAAAGCACTGTTAGATGGATCAATATTTTGTCTACGTTCTTGTCTCATCCCTGTTTGATTTTGTTTGGGGGTTAGTGTGCTACGCTTGGAAATGTAAACGCACATCACCGGCTGCCGCATCATCTGGGCCTCTCAAAATGTTTACGTTTTTGTCTGTATCTTTGGTGTTTTACGAGTTACTTTATTTTTGAACATACGTAAAGATGCGCCATTGTTTCCTCTATTACCCCCAATAAAGCACTAACCTTGGCGTTCCCTCGGCAGCTCCTGATTGGCTACGAGAGCGGTCAGCTTGTCTTGTGGGACTTCAAAGGGCGCACCGCTGAAGTTCGCTACCATTCTGCCGAACCACTGAGGTAAGCCGTGTTTTTTTGCCTGTATCCTCGCTGTTTCTTCAGTTATTCTGTTTCCGAAAGTGCGGTTAGGTGCGTCTGTGTTTGGTCTATGTTGGTGTTTTATTCCTGTTCATATATATGTGTTGGTTATTCAGCTATGCCTGGAAATGGAAACATACAGGATTGGCTAATGTGTCTTCTTGGTGTCTCAAAATGTTTACGGTTTCGCTGATATCTTTGGTGTTTTTTTAGGTATATCAATTCCGAAAGTACTGTTAGATGCACCAATACTTTGTTTATATGTGTACAAAATCCCATTAATTTTTATCTATACATAAATCTGCTAGGCTCAAAAATGTTGGACTGCATTCACATAATTATTCTTTGATGGCTCTTAAGTTAGTCAGAGTTTTTTGCTGATATCTTTGGTGTTTTTTGAGGGATTTTAATTTTGAAAGTACTGTTAGATGCGCCAATGTTTTGTTTATATATGTACAAAATCTTATGAATTTCTATGTGGACATAAATCTGCTAGGCTCAAAAATGTTAGACCATATTCCTACTTTTAGTTTATCAATATTTTTTACTACTACTACTACTGAGACCACTAATACTATCACCACACTATTTAGGAGACCCATCAACCCACTAATCGACATCCCACAACCCCTAAAACTACCACCCACCTACTACCACTACCACTACTACTACTACTACTACTACTACTACCACACTTGCAGGTCAGTCTCTTGGCACCACGAGGGGAAGCAGTTCATGTGCTGCCACACGGATGGTTCCCTCACCACCTGGACACTTAAGCAGAATTCCAATAGGCCTACATCACATGTCTTCCCTCATGGTAAGTATAGACCTATGTGTGTGTGTGTGTGTGTGTGTGTGTGTGTGTGTGTCTCTCTCTCTCTCTCTCTCTCTCTCTCTCTCTCTCTCTCTCTCTCTCTCTCTGTGTGTGTGTGTGTGTGTCTGTCTGTCTGTCTGTCTGTCTGTCTCTCCAAATACTTTCTTGGCCTGAAGATTACTTAACCCATTCAGTGTTTGAAGATTACTTAACCCATTCAGTGTTTGAAGATTACTTAACCCATTCAGTGTTTGAAGATTACTTAACCCATTCAGTGTTTGAAGATTACTTAACCCATTCAGTGTTTGAAGATTACTTAACCCATTCAGTGTTTGAAGATTACTTAACCCATTCAGTGTTTGAAGATTACTTAACCCATTCAGTGTTTGAAGATTACTTAACCCATTCAGTGTTTGAAGATTACTTAACCCATTCAGTGTTTGAAGATTACTTAACCCATTCAGTGTTTGTGGCACCTTCCTCCTCGGCTCTGGATCATATCTCTTACGTTCTGTGACATAACTCGCTCGTCAATACAATATTTGTAGTTATTTGGCAGATTTTCTATGTCTTAGTTGTGAGAAACGGCGTCCTAATTATAGACTACATAAAGTACTATACTAAATGATTCCAAGGTACGACAATTGCTGTTGCTTAGATTCTGGCGACATGTGGCAACTGTACGAGACAGCCGACGCCGTCAGTCGCAGGCAACATGGCAAGTGGGGATGACGCGCAAAATTTGTCTGGAGACGATGCCAGCCTTTCTGATTCAGATTTCCTGCTAATTGATTCTGACGAGTCCTGCGACTGAGGAATGCAGGGCTGATAACGGTAGGGGCAGGTCATTTGCCTTGTGCCTCAAAAATATAGGTGCGCACTGCAAAAAAACAGGACTATATGCCAGGCACATTATTCTAACCTTTTTCTTTTATTTTCCAGGCAGTTCAGGGAACTCTGACATTAGTGACGGTGAAGGCGAGGCAGCACTACGAAAATACAATGGTAGAAACGATAAATACATGTGTAGGGAGCAAGGTGACCATGTAGACCTTCCTAGAAAACAACTCCAGAGTGAGCGTGCTGTTTGTAGGCGACACACACACACACACACACACACACACATAGACACACACACACACACACACACACACACACACACACACACACACACACACACACACACACACACACACACACACACACACACACACACACACACACACACACACACACACACACACACACACACACACACACACACACACACACACACACACACACACACACACACACACACACACACACACACACACACACACACACACACACACACACACACACACATAGACACACACACACACACACACACACACACACACACACACACACACACACACACACACACACACACACACACACACACACACACACACACACACACACACACACACACACACACACACACACACACACACACACACACACACACACACACACACACACACACAGAGGTAAAAGTATCAACATTGAAGCTTGGACCTTGAGTTGGAGGCACTGAGTCCATAGAGATCACGAGAAGCCTTGCCTTGAAGTAAACCAAGTCAGGAGACACCCGACACATCCTCCAAGCCCACAAAGGCATGGGTGTGTGTGTCCAATATATATATATATATATATATATATATATATATATATATAAATATATATATATATATAAATATATATATATATATATATATATATATATATATATATATATATATATATATATATATATATATATATATATATATATATATATATATATATATATATATATATATATATATATATATATATATATATATATATATATATATATATATATATACAGAGAGAGAGAGAGAGAGAGAGTGAAATAAAGGGTATGTGAATGAGGTGATATTGTATAGTTCAGCATGGCCTGCGTCTCCGCCAGCAGTATTCTCCCGACAGTGGCTTGTAAGCACTATCACTAGATCATTGGGTATTGCAAAGACCATCACACCACTCACCCCATACCCCTTGCTCAAGAGGGAACAGTGACCGCCGCAATGAGCCAGAAAAATTTGCTTGGAGCAAACAACCTTCTGCGGATTCGAACTCATGATCAGGGGCGCATTTCACGGGCGAGAATTCAGTGTGTGTGTGTGTGTGTGTGTGTGTGTGTGTGTGTGTGTGTGTGTGTGTGTGTGTGTGTGTGTGCCAAGGTCTGATCGCAAACTGTGTGCGTGTAATTCACCGCGGCATGACACGACTCCGACTCGTCAAAGTGCCTGACGACACGTGTTCTGCTCAGTATTAGCTGGTCATATGATACTGCCAGGACCTCACCCACATCACACCCCAGCCCTCTTGCTGATAGCTGCTGTTTGAAAAACAAAATGTGGGATGAGCGCGAACGAAGAAAGTTCAACCAATGAGCCACCAATCTCTCTCTCTCTCTCTCTCTCTCTCTCTCTCTCTCTCTCTCTCTCTCTCTCTCCAAAACTTTCTGTATGGTTATTAACTTTCTCCCATTGATCTGCGGCAATCTCTCATTATAATAATAATAATAATAATAATAATAATAATAATAATAATAATAATAATTAGTATTGTTATTTCCATAAAGAGACATATATGTTGTTGCAGTCTGCTCCAGGTCTGACATTATAATAATAATAATAATAATAATAATAATAATAATAATAATAATAATAATAATAATAATAATAATAATAATAATAATTAGTATTGTTATTTTGCTCCAGGTCTGACATTATAATAATGATAATGATAATAATAATAATAATAATAATAATAATAATAATAATAATAATAATAATCCTAATCCCGTTTTCTATGCCTATCACAGTTTAGCGCGGTGCCCCCAAATTACGACGCCGTTTACCGCCAACTCTCCCAGCGGGGCGCGAGGGTGCTGGCACTGGGCCGGAAGGAGCTCGGAAGACTATCCCACTTTGAGGTATGCATAGTAGTAGTAGTAGTAGTAGTAGTAGTAGTAATAGTTGTGGTTGTTGTTGAGAGACCACATGTACCTAGGAATCTATAGATCATCCCGTATCTATGTAAAAGTGTCTATATATCAGGTCCTTGTATCTGTGTAATCTTGGTCTGTTTCTCTCCTATGTGATCTATGTTAAAATTTGGGACCTGTTTTTTGTGACAATCTATATATCCTCCCCTTGTATCTATGTAAAAGTGTCTATATACCAGGGAGAGAGAGAGAGAGAGAGAGAATTAGACACATTGATTAGCCCTGTCTTGGTGTGTGTGTCTCTCTCTCTCTCTCTCTCTCTCTCTCTCTCTCTCTCTCTCTCTCTCTCTCTCTCTCTCTCTCTCTCTCTCTCTCTCTCTCTCTCTCTCTCTCTCTCTCTCTCTCTCTCTCTCTCTCTCTCTCTCTCTCTCTCTCTACTACTACTACTACTACTACTACTACTACTACTACTACTACTACTACTACTACTACTACTACTACCATTACTGTTGGCCTTCGGAAATCGGTCCTTCCTGTGATATAGAGGCATATTATACACACATTGGGAGGTGAGCGATGGGTAAGCATTAAGATTCAGTCCGTGCCTCCAAAACAGGATACTTGGCCTCCATGTTATAGTTAAGGGACGAAATACATGTCCCTTAACCATAATGTGAAGGCGTTGTTTTGGTGGCCACGGCGGACATCGGGAGGTGAGCAGCGTTGCCAATGATCCTACGCTTGGTTAGCCATTACCCCACGCGTGTTGAAGGTTTGGGCCGGGCATGGTATTAGGGAACGGTGCGTGTTCTAAAAACCAGACGACCCCGCGTGGTGCAGCTGGTCTCACATGCATGGGGGTAACCACTAAGCAAGCGTTGGATCGTTGGCAACACTGCTCACCTCCCAATGTCTGCCGTGGCCACCAAAACAAATGTATGTACAATGTGCCTTTCCATGACCTGGGTCCTCAGTGCCAAGTTCTCGAGCATTTAACGGTAGCAGGCTGTAACACTCTCCCTTTGTACGTGTGTTTTTGAGTGTGTGTGTGTGTGTGTGTGTGTGTGTGTGTGTTTGGAAGGACCAGATGTTTGTGTGTACGTGTGTTTTTGAGTGTGTGTGTGTGTGTGTGTGTGTGTGTGTTTGGAAGGACCAGATGTTTGTGTGTACGTGTGTTTTTGAGTGTGTGTGTGTGTGTGTGTGTGTGTGTTTGGAAGGACCAGATGTTTGTGTGTACGTGTGTTTTTGAGTGTGTGTGTGTGTGTGTGTTTGGAAGGACCAGATGTTTGTGTGTACGTGTGTTTTTGAGTGTGTGTGTGTGTGTTTGGAAGGACCAGATGTTTGTGTGTACATGTGTTTTTGAGTGTGTGTGTGTGTGTGTGTGTGTGTGTGTGTTTGGAAGGACCAGATGTTTGTGTGTACGTGTGTTTTTGTGTGTGTGTGTGTGTGTGTGTGTGTGTGTGTGTGTGTGTGTTTGGAAGGACCAGATGTTTGTGTGTACGTGTGTTTTTGAGTGTGTGTGTGTGTGTGTGTGTGTGTTTGGAAGGACCAGATGTTTGTGTGTACGTGTGTTTTTGTGTGTGTGTGTGTGTGTGTGTGTGTGTGTGTGTGTGTGTGTGTGTGTTTGGAAGGACCAGATGTTTGTGTGTACGTGTGTTTTTGAGTGTGTGTGTGTGTGTGTGTGTTTGGAAGGACCAGATGTTTGTGTGTACGTGTGTTTTTGAGTGTGTGTGTGTGTGTGTGTGTGTGTGTGTGTGTTTGGAAGGACCAGATGTTTGTGTGTACGTGTGTTTTTGAGTGTGTGTGTGTGTGTGTGTGTGTGTGTTTGGAAGGACCAGATGTTTGTGTGTACGTGTGTTTTTGAGTGTGTGTGTGTGTGTGTGTGTGTGTGTGTGTGTGTGTGTGTGTGTGTGTTTGGAAGGACCAGATGTTTGTGTGTACGTGTGTTTTTGAGTGTGTGTGTGTGTGTGTGTGTGTTCCTACACTCAAGAAGAGTTCGCCCAATCATGTAGTAAAACCTTTATTAAAACGCAAGGGAAACATGCACAGAATAAAATGTATGAAAACTTATTCCGTAATTCTAAAATTAAAACAGAATTAAAACTACTGTCATAATTCTAAAAGTAAAATAAAACAAAAGTGATCATTCATGTAAAATGCATGCAATTAAATTTAGGGTATTATTGTAGTGTTTGCCCGTACACAGTCACCCCTCGCAACCAAAATTGTCTAGGGGGCCATTGAGACTTCGGGGAATGCGGTGGTAAACATGAAATGCGTCGCAAATGCATAGTTTTTGAGTTATGGGGGGTTGAAAAATACCCTAGATGTAGGGAAATTCCTTACAATTACTTAGATGTAGGGAAATTTCATACATTCCGGGGTTTTTTTACATCGTACAGAAACCACGCAAGGTAATTATTGAAAATCACTCCACACCTTGAAAATACAATATCACGCCTCCATATTGTACTTAAGGGCATATTATTCTACAATCACAAGCAAACGGATCGCTGCTACCCTAGACAGGAGCGGAGTTATGGCAGGTTAGATGCAGACTTTGACCAGACATGTGACCACGGAAAAAGTGAAAAAATGTGAGAAAATTAAAGATAGTGAGAGAACGAGAGACAGTAGGAGAGAAAGCAAGGCAGGGTAAGATAGAGCAAAGATTCCTCTACAATCACACCCAAACGGATCGCTGCTACCCTAGACAGGAGCGGAGTTACGGTAGGTTATATGCAGACTTTGACCAGAAATGTGACCACGGAAAAAGTGAAAAAATGTGAGAAAATTAAAGATAGTGAGAGAACGAGAGACAGTAGGAGAGAAAGCAAGGCAGGGTAAGATAGAGCAAAGATTCCTCTACAATCACACCCAAACGGATCGCTGCTACCCTAGACAGGAGCGGAGTTATGGCAGGTTAGATGCAGACTTTGACCAGAAATGTGACCACGGAAAAAGTGAAGAAATGTGAGAAAATTAAAGATAGTGAGAGAACGAGAGACAGTAGGAGAGAAAGCAAGCCAGGGTAAGATAGAGCAAAGATTCCTCTACAATCACACCCAAACGGATCCCTGCTACCCTAGTCCGGAGCCGAGCTATGGGCCTCTAACTGACACCATCTCAATCTTTTCCAGGAGAATGATCCCAGGAAAGCCACGTTAGCGAGGGTTACCCCAACGCCTAACAATGGGTTTGCAGAGTTGGTACCACTGCAGAGAGTCAAGGTGAGTTTGATTTTTTGCTTGATTTCTCGCTTGTGTTTTAACTTAGAAACAAACGGGAGGCACATGTGGATAGATAAATCTTTCCTCTATCCACCCACACTTGGCCAAACACCACACACCCAAACACGCCCGAGAAAAACGCGAAAATGTCACAACTTTCTGAGTCAAAAATGAAAAAAAATCTTGAAGTCGTGTTTGTTTTTGCTTAATTTCTCGCTTGCTGTTTAACTTAGAAACAAACGGGAGGTACATGTGGATGAACAAACTCTTCCTCTATCCACCCACACTAACCCAAACACTACCCACCCAAACACGGCTGAGAAAAACAGGAAAATATCGGAAACTTCAGAGTAAAAAATGAAAAAAAAATCTTGAAGTCGTGTTTGTTTTTGCTTAATTTCTCGCTTGCTTTTTAACTTAGAAACAAACGGGAGGTACATGTGGATGAACAAACTCTTCCTCTATCCACCCACACTAACCCAAACACCACACACCCAAACACGGCTGAGAAAAACGGGAAAACGTCGGAACTTTCAGAGTCAAAAATGAAAAAAAAATCTTGAAGTCGTGTTTGTTTTTGCTTAATTTCTCGCTTGCTTTTTAACTTAGAAACAAATGGGAGGTACATGTGGATGGAAAAACTCTTCCTCTATCCACCCACACTAACCCAAACACCACACACCCAAACACGCCCGAGAAAAACGGGCAAATGTCGGAACTTTCAGAGTAAAAAATGAAAAAAAAATCTTGGAGTCGTGTTTGTTTTTGCTTGATTTCTCGCTTGTTGCTTAACTTAGAAACAAACGGAAGATACGTGTGGATAGATAAATCTTTCCTCTATCCACCCACACTAAGCCAAACACCACACACCCAAACACACCCGAGAAAAACGGAAAAACGTCGCCACTTTCACCTCCATTTCTCTCCCCCGAACAGGAAATCGTCGAAATTGAAGATGAGGAAGGAGGAAAAGAGGAGGAGGAGGAGGAGGAGAACAGCCACAAGAAGAAGAGGAGGAGGAAGGAAGAGGAAGAGACCATCTACTTCATATTCCAGAAAGTGAAATACATCTATAGGGGTAGTAGTAATAGTAGTAGTAGTAGTAGTAGTAGTAGTTTTCACCCCCTGCAATACCCTATCAACTGCAACTTCAACTTCTACCTACAATCGAGAGGATACCAAGACCAAGACCAAGTTGACAAGCAGACTCGGAAATACGGACCAAATTTGTGAGTATTGTCGCGGAAGATTTTTTTTGTTCTCTCGAAAAAAGTGTTGATATTTTTTGCGATATCTCGGAAAGCGTTCAAGTTAGGATAATGAGACTTTGTGGGTATGTAGAGGGATGATTGATGCATGTGTGGATAAAATTTGGTTAGGCTAGGATGAAGTTGAGTAGAGTTACGGGCAGTCAAAGTTAGGTGTAATTTTCTGATGCCATTTATAATTTTGGTCGGGAAAAGTTTTGATATTTTTTGCGATATCTCGGAAAGTGTTCAAGTTAGGATAATGAGACTTTGTGGGTATGTAGAGGGGTAATTTATGCATGTGTGGATAAAATTTGGTTAAGCTAGGATGAGTTAGAGTTGAGTTATGGATATCCAGCACACCAATACCACATGGGAAACACTCCACTATCCACCACAGAGGCAGAGAAAGACCTGGGAGTGTATGTTACCAGGCTACCAGTGAAGGGATATCCAGCACACCAATACCACATGGGAAACACTCCACTATCCACCACAGAGAAAGACCTGGGAGTGTATGTTACCAGGCTACCAGTGAAGGGATATCCAGCACACCAATACCACATGGGAAACACTCCACTATCCACCACAGAGGCAGAGAAAGACCTGGGAGTGTATGTTACCAGGCTACCAGTGAAGGGATATCCAGCACACCAATACCACATGGGAAACACTCCACTATCCACCACAGAGGCAGAGAAAGACCTGGGAGTGTATGTTACCAGGCTACCAGTGAAGGGATATCCAGCACACCAATACCACATGGGAAACACTCCACTATCCACCACAGAGGCAGAGAAAGACCTGGGAGTGTATGTTACCAGGCTACCAGTGAAGGGATATCCAGCACACCAATACCACATGGGAAACACTCCACTATCCACCACAGAGGCAGAGAAAGACCTGGGAGTGTATGTTACCAGGCTACCAGTGAAGGGATATCCAGCACACCAATACCACATGGGAAACACTCCACTATCCACCACAGAGGCAGAGAAAGACCTGGGAGTGTATGTTACCAGGCTACCAGTGAAGGGATATCCAGCACACCAATACCACATGGGAAACACTCCACTATCCACCACAGAGGCAGAGAAAGACCTGGGAGTGTATGTTACCAGGCTACCAGTGAAGGGATATCCAGCACACCAATACCACATGGGAAACACTCCACTATCCACCACAGAGGCAGAGAAAGACCTGGGAGTGTATGTTACCAGGCTACCAGTGAAGGGATATCCAGCACACCAATACCACATGGGAAACACTCCACTATCCACCACAGAGAAAGACCTGGGAGTGTATGTTACCAGGCTACCAGTGAAGGGATATCCAGCACACCAATACCACATGGGAAACACTCCACTATCCACCACAGAGGCAGAGAAAGACCTGGGAGTGTATGTTACCAGGCTACCAGTGAAGGCCAAATCTGTGCCAATCGCAGGGGAGAGATGTTAATGTATTTCACAACTGAGAGGCAGCGAGGGGCAATACAGGTCAAAAGAAGAAGAAGAAGAAGCTTTGTTTAGGTGTGATCAGGCTAGGATGACGTGGCGCAGAGTTATGGGGAGTTGTTGTTGTTGTTGTTGTTGTTATTATTATTATTATTATTATTATTATTATTATTATTATTATTATTATTATTATTATTGTTATTTCAGGTTACAGATGGACATTCCAGAGTTTATGGAGCTTTTTAAGGAGAGAGCGACTGCACCTTTCTTTGTATTCCAAGTAAGTAATAGTAGTAGTAGTAGTAGTAGTAGTAGTAGTTGAGAGACCACATAGTCCTTAGAATCTATATATCTCACCTTGTATCTATGTAAAAGTGTCTATGTAACAGGCCCTTGCATCTATGTAATCCACCTCCTCTCCAATATATATCTATGTAAAAAAAATTGAGATCTGTTTTTCATGACAATCTATATATCTCCCCCTTGTATCTATGTAAAAGTGTCTATGTAACAGGCCCTTGCATCTATGTAATTCTCCTCTCCTTCTCTCCTATGTAAATCTATGTTAAAATTTGAGACCTGTTCTTCCTCACAATCTATATATCCTCCCCTAGTATCTGTGTAAAAGTGTCTATGTAACAGGCCCTTGTATCTATGTAATCTTCATCTGTTTCTCTCCTATGTAAATCTATGTTAAAATTTGAGACCTGTTTTTCATCACAATCTATATATCCTCCCCTTGTATCTATGTAAAAGCATCTATATAATAGGTCCTTGTGTCTATGTAATCCCCCTCTGTTTCTCTCCTATGGATATCTATGTAAAAAAATGGGACCAATTTTTCCTGACAATCTATATATCCTCCCCTTGTATCTATGTAATCCTCCTCCTCTCCCACCTCCTCTATTAGCTATGTATATCTATGTAAAAATGTGAGACCTGTTTTCCTGACAATCTATATATCCTCCCCTTGTATCTATGTAATCCTCCTCTATTAGCTATGTATATCTGTGTAAAAATGTGAGACCTGTTTTCCTGACAATCTATATATCCTCCCCTTGTATCTATGTAATCCTCCTCCTCTCCCACCTCCTCTATTAGCTATGTATATCTATGTAAAAAAATTGAGACCTGTTTCACCCCACAATCTATATATCCCCCCTTCAATCTCCCCTTGTATCTATGTAATCCTCCTCTATTAGCTATGTGTATCTATGTAAAAATGTGAGACCTGTTTCACCCCACAATCTATATATCCCCCCTTCAATCTCCCCTTGTATCTATGTCAAAGCATCTATATAACAGGCCGTGTATCTATGTCCGGGCAGGTGTTCTGTGTGGGGCTGTGGTGCCTGGATGAGTACTGGTATTACTCCCTGTTCACGCTGTTCATGCTGGTGGTGTTTGAGTGTACCCTGGTCCAGCAGCAGCTCCGGAACATGGCGGAGATACGCAAGATGGGTGCCCAGCCTTACAGCATACAGGTGAGGGGGGTAATTGCTTTTACTTATTTTCCCACCTTTAATTAACCCTTTCCTTGCTAAGCGCTTGCGACGAGACTATCCCCGGGCTCGGGCACCGCAGCGGGGGAAGGGATGTCTTTTAACGCTGTATCTCAAAAACTCTTCATCACAGCCACAAAACACAAACACCATTGGAAAGAGGAGGCCAAGATCCATAAGATTTGGCACTGTAAGCCTCTCCTGGGAACATACAGGCACGTTGAGGGGTGTTTTTTGCTGTGAGTGTGACTGGAGCATGCAGCGAGACTATCCTCGGGCTCGGGAACCGCAGCGGGGGAAGGGATGTCTTTTAACGCTGTATCTCAAAAACTCTTCATCACAGCCACAAAACACAAACACCATTGGAAAGAGGAGGCCAAGATCCATAAGATTTGGCACTGTAAGCCTCTCCTGCTAACGTACAGGCACGTTGAGGGGTGTGGCCTGTGAAGACGTACATGTATACGTGCGCGACGGTCAGCCGTAAGGCAACTACTGTAGATCTTTCCGCCTCTCAGAAAACATACAGGCACGTTGAGGGGTGTTTGTTGTGATGTGTGTGGAGCATGCATGCAGCTTCTGGAAGGTTTTGCTTGGTGCCAGCAGCGGGAAATTGAAAAATCCTAAAAACAGTTCTTACATGAAGCCGTACTATTTATGTGTCAAAATCTCATTAGGGTCGAAAACTTCAAAAAAATCGGGGTACTGGAGGTGAATTTCCTTAACGTCTTGCTATGGTTAAGTGCGCCAATCTCTCCTCTATCACGTGTTAAAATCTCTTTACGATCGCATTCATAGTTACTGAGATATGACCATTGGTGTTAGGGCATATCTGGTTACATATCCAAGTCGCTCCACATTTCCAAATATTTTTACTTCAGAAACTTCAAAAAAATCGGGGTACTGGAGGTGAATTTCCTTAACGTCTTGCTATGGTTAAGTGCGCCAATCTCTCCTCTATCACGTGTTAAAATCTCATTACGATCGCATTTACAGTTACTGAGATACGACCAATTATGTTAGGGTATATCTGAATCGCTCCCCACTTCAAAATATTTTTACTTCAGAAACTTCAAAAATATCGGGATACCGGAGGTGAATTTCCTTAACGTCTTGCTATGGATGAGTGCACCAATCCCTCCTCTACCATGTGTCAAAATCTCATTAGGGTCGCAGTTATAGTCACTGAGGTGTGACCACTTACGTCCGGGTCACTCTTCCCTAACCTAACCTAATTTTAACAGGTGTACCGATCCCGTCGCTGGAGACCCATGCCAACCACCGCCTTGCTGCCCGGGGACATCGTCAGTGTTATCCGCACCTCCAGCACCTCCAGCAGCACCAGCAGCACCAGTAGTGTCGAGCTGATGGTGCCGTGTGACCTGCTACTTCTCCGAGGGTCATGTGTCGTCGATGAAAGCATGTTGACAGGTGGGTGTTTACGATGACCCCCTTAATTACAGCATGCCTCCCTTAATTAAACCACTACTACTACTACTACTACTACTACTTCTACTACTACAGGGGAGAGCATACCCCAGATGAAGGAGGGCTTGGAGGGACTGGAGGAAAGGGAGAGAGAGACAATGGAGAGAAATCTCGACATCGCTACGGACAGCAAACTTCACATGCTGTACGCTGGGACCAAGATCGTTCAGCACAGTTCACCACCGAAGACCACCACAGGTTTGAGAGGTGAGTTCCTGCTACGTTTTTCCGATTTGCCGCCAAACGAGGGGGTGGATCTGGACGCGCTTGATGTCCAAACGTAGCCAGGTTCTTCCTCTTTCCAGCCACACCAAGCGCAGGACAAACAGACAAACACGCTTGCCGGAGAAGCCAAAATAAAACACACCATGAAAGCTTCTACCGAAAAAAAAATCATGAAAAGTTTTAATGTTTATCCAATTTACTCACAGACAAACACACTCACAAACGCCAAACACCCAAATGTAGCCAGATCCTTCCTTTTTCCATCCATATTAAGCGCAAAACAAACGGACAAACACACTCGCCGGAAAAGCCAAAATAAAACACGCACTGAAAAATTTTACCTAAAAGAAAATCACGGAAAGTTCTTACATTTTATTAATTTGCTGCCAAACGAGGGTGTAGAATTAAACGCACTTGATGCTCGAACATAGCCAGATCCTTTGTCTACACTCCTGTACTAACCCCAAAACAAACGGACAAACACGCTCGTTGCTATGACAATTTTTCTGACCTCAAAAAATAACTAGTAACAAAATTTCACCACAAAAAATTATACGATTTTTTAATTTCCTTGCAAACGGAGGTCTGTAGGTAAACGCGCTTGATGCACAAACGTAGCCAGATCCTTCGTCTACACTCCTTCACTAACCCCAAAACAAACAGACAAACACACTCATTTCTATGCTAATATTTCTGAGCTAAAAAAGAAACTTGTACGACGAATTTCACCACAAAAGTTTATACGTTTTTCTAATTTTCTGGCAAACGACGACACGCAGACAAGCACACCAAACACCCAAACTTAGCCAGATCCTTCCTCTTTCCAGTCTCACTAAGCGTAAAACAAACGGACAAACACACTAACCATAATAAGCAAATTTGTCAAATCAGCTAAAATATCCCGACTCAAAAAATATGAAAAATAATCATGAAAAGTTGTAACGCTATTCTAATTTACTCCCAAACAAACACACACACACACAATTGGCAAACACCTGAACGTAGCCAGATCCTTCCTCTACACACCCACACCAAGCGCAAAACAAACAGACAAACACATGAACCAGAAAGGCCTAAATATAACCCACCATGAAAAATTCTACCCCCACAAAAATCATGAAAAGTTTTAATGTTTGTCTAAATTACTCCCAGACAAACGTGCACACATCCAAACACCAAACACCCAAACGTAGCCAGATCCTTCCCCTACACACCCACACCAAGCACAAAACAAACAGACAAACACACTTACCAGGAAGACCAAAATAAAACACACCTTGGAAAATTTAACCCCCCCAAAAATTGTGAAAAGTTGTAACGTTTGTCTAATTTACTCCCAAACAAACGGACACACATGCAAACACCAAACACCCAAACGTAGCCAGATCCTTCCCCTACACCCCCACACCAGCCCCATTCCTCTAGCCCCAGAACTATAGGCGCTACGATTCCTTTCAGCTCCGGACAACGGCTGCGTCTGCTACGTTCTGAGGACCGGATTTGCCACGGCTCAGGGAAGGCTACTCAAAACGATCTTGTATGGGGTCAGTCGCGTCACCGCCAACAACATGGAGACGCTGGCGTTTATACTCTTCCTCCTGGTGTTTGCCGTCGCTGCCGCTGCCTATGTGTGGGTCAAAGGTGCGTGTGTGTGTGTGTGTGTGTGTGTGTGTGTGTGTGTGTGTGTGTGTGTGTTTCTCTCTCTCTCGCTCTGTGTGTTTCTGTCTCTCTCTTCTGTGTGTGTGTGTGTGTGTGTGTGTGTGTGTGTTTCTCTCTCTCTCTCTCTCTCTCTCTCTCTCTCTCTCTCTCTACTGTGTGTGTGTGTGTGTGTGTGTGTGTGTCTCTCTCTCTCTCTCTGTGTGTGTGTGTGTGTGTGTCTCTCTCTCTGTGTGTGTGTGTGTGTCTCTCTCTCTCTCTCTCTCTCTCTCTCTCTCTCTCTCTCTCTCTCTCTCTCTCTCTCTCTCTCTCTCTCTCTCTCTCTCTCTCTCTCTCTCTCTCTCTCTCTCTCTCTCTCTCTCTCTCTCTCTCTCTTCTGTGTGTGTGTGTGTGTGTTCTTGGTTGTCCCTCTGTTCCTGACTGTCCCTCTATTCTCAGCTGTCCCCTTGTTCCTGGCTGTCCCTCTATTCTCAGCTGTCCCCTTGTTCTCGGCTGCCCCTGTTTACGAAGGCGACAATATCCCCGTAACTTTCCCCCTCCTGGATCGAGAGTTACGGGGGTTTGCGTACGGGTGTGTCCATACGATCGTAACCTCCCCCCCCCCCTAGGTGTTGAGGACCCCGATCGCAGCCGTTACAAGCTCTTCCTGGAGTGCACGCTGATCCTGACCTCCGTGGTGCCGCCCGAGCTGCCCATAGAGCTGTCCCTGGCCGTCAACACCTCCCTGCTGGCCCTCTCCAAGCTGTACGTCTTCTGCACCGAGCCTTTCCGCATCCCACTGGCCGGAAAGGTGAGGATCTACGCTTGTATTTTTGTGTGTGTTTTTTGGGTGTTTGGGTTGTCGTAGGATGTTGGGATTTTTAGGGGATTGAGAGTAAGTATTCAACCCCTTACACACTGAATTTGATGATCCTAAGTTGACTGGTTCGCTCGCAATCCTCAAAAATCTTAATCCCACTAGCCAGAAAGGTGAGGCGGGATGTACGCTTGTAATTTTTTTTCTTCTTTTTTTTGGGTGTTTGGGTTGTCGTAGGATGTTGGGATTTTTAGGGGATTGAGAGAAAGTATTCAACCCCTTACACACTGAATTTGATGATCCTAAGTTGACTGGTTCGCTCGCAATCATGAAAAATCTCAAGACTCCTCCAATGGTAACTCTGTGGTCGCTGCCCTCGTAGAATTCTTAGAGCCATTTTCCGGGTGTTTTTTTGAAGGGTTACATTAGCGGTAGAGCATTGGGATTTTTAGGGGACTGAGAGAAAGTGTTCAACTCCTTACACACCAAATTTGATGATCCTAAGTTGACTCAGTCGCTCATAATCCTCAAAATCGTCAAGACTCCTCCGATTGTATCTCTGTGGTTGTTGCGCTCAGAGAATTCTTAGTGCTATTTT
>NW_026111988.1:175000-210000 GCF_024679095.1 Eriocheir sinensis
CTACTACTACTACTACTACTACTACTACTACTACTACTACTACTACTACTACTACTACTACTACTACCATTACTGTTCCAGGTCAGAAGCATCACCCGGAATGACCTGGAGAGTGACCTGACCTTCTGCGGCTTCATCATCATCTCCTGTCCCCTCAAGAGAGACTCCAAGGAGGTCATACGCGAAATTCTTGCCTCGTCCCACGCCGTAAGTTGTAGTGATTATAAGTGCTCGTAAGTCTGATATAAGTGGACCTATGATATCCAGATTTGAACCACACCTGCCTTAAGTATGCTTGTAAGTGTCCAGCAAGTTTGAGTATCCTAACTTAATTACTTTAGGAGATATTAGCAAAAATGACAAAACTTTTCCTCCAGCCTCTAAAAAAATTATAACTTTGTATGTAAATGGTTTCCCTGAGTTTAAGTGCTATTAAGTCTGGTATAAGTGGACCTATGACTCCCAGATTTGGACCAAAGCTGCCTTAAGTATCCTTCTAAGTGGCCAGCAAGTTTCAGTACCCTAACTTAAATACTTTCCGAAATATTAGCAAAAATGTCTAAAGTTTTTCTCCAGCCCACTAAAAAATGATAACTTTGTATGTAAATGGTTTCCCTGACTTTAACTGCTCCTAACTCTGCTATAACTTGACTCAGATTTGGACCACACCTGCCCTAATTATCCTTCTAATTACCCACCAAGTCTCATTATCCTAACCTAAACACTTTCTGAAATATAAATGAAAATATCAAAACTTTTTATTGCCCCCACCAAAAATAAAAATTCTAAGCCAAGTCCTACCCCTAAATTGAAATGCTCATAACTCAGCTTCAAATGGACGAAACTAAACTCAGATTGCACCAAAACCTGTGGAAATTATTCATCTTTTCAGTCACTAAGTTTCATCATTCTAACCCAAACAGTTTTTGAGATATAAGCAAAAACGTTAAAATTTTCCAACGTAAAAATGTAAATAGGCATAAAAAAATATCCCCTGATTGCAACTCCTCATAACTCAACCCTAACTTATCCTAACCCAACGAGATTTTGTCCACACCTGCACCAATTATCCATCTACACACCCACCGTGTCTCATTATCCTAACCCTAATACTTTCCGAGATATTATCGAGAATATTAAAACTTTTCAGGCGGTCATCATTACGGGAGACAGCTACCTCACAGCCTGCCATGTCGCGAAGGAGCTCAGATTCACGCAGAAGGAGTCCGTTTTGGTCTTGCAGGTGAGAGAGAGAGAGAGAGAGAGAGAGAGAGAGAGAGAGAGAGAGAGAGAGAGAGAGAGCGAGCATGTGTGTGTGTGTGTTTGTGTGTTTACCTAATCCCATTTCTCTCTCTCTCTGAACAGCGGAAGGATACTGAGAGAAGGAGGAGGAAGAAGGAAGAAGAGGAGGAGGAGGAGGAGGAGTGGGAGTGGCAGGACATAGAAGACCCCTCGCTCTCTCTCCCTCTCTCGCTCTCGCTCTCCCTCGGTGCGAGCGAGAGAGAGAGGGAGAGAGAGAGAGATGGAGCCCTGAAGCAGTATGATCTCTGTCTGACGGGTGAGGTAAGTCTTATTGGGGTCACGTTGGTGGTGTTTCCCGGGTGTGTGTTCGTCCGTTTGTTTCCCCGTTGGTGTGTGTGGGTAGGGGAAGGATCGGCCTACGTTTGTTTCAGTTTGTGTGTTTGTATGTGCGTGCATTTGGCGGTGATATTGACAAACGTTAAAACTTTCACATAAAAATTTGATGTGGTTAGGTTTGCATGGGGTCACATTGATGGTGTTTGCCGGGTGTGTGTTCGTCCGTTTGTTTCCCCGTTGGTGTGTGTGTGTAGGTGAAGGATCTGGCTGTGTTTGTGGTGATTCGTGTGTTTGTGAGCGTTTTAGTTTAGCGGGAATTTTGAAAAACACTTAGATTTCGCCGTTAAAAAAATTGCATCACCTTGGAATGGGTCACACAAACACGCTGATTGTGGGGTGTGTGTTCGTCCGTTTGTTTCCCCGTTGGTGTGTGTGTGTAGGGGAAGGATCGGTCCACGTTTGTGTTGGTTTGTGTATCTGTATGTGCGTGCGTTTGGCTGTAATATTGAAAAATGTTTTAACTTTCATATAATAATCACACTCTCTCCCTCCCTCCCTCCCTCCCTCGCTTTCCCTCCACCTCTCCCTTCTCTCCGCCAGGGCCTGGCTTTCCTCCACCAGTGCCGCGTCAAGGCCCTGTCAAGAATCCTCCCGGCCGTCAAAATCTTCGCCAGAGTCTCGCCAAAACAGAAGGAGCTTATTATTACCCTCTACAAAGACCTCGGATTCACGGCCCTCATGTGCGGGGACGGAACAAACGACGTCGGTGCGCTCAAACACGCCCACTGTGGTGAGTCCGCTTGGTGTGGCTGGATAGGGGAAGGATCGGCCTACGTTTGGGTGCTTGGTGTGTTTGGATGTGAGCGTTTGTTTGGGAGTAAATTAGAATAATGTTCAAACTTTTTGCGTGTTTTTTGAAGCGGACTTTTTTTATTGTGTGTGTATTCTTAGCTATTCTGGGAAGTGTGTTTGTCTGTTTGTTTTGTGCTTGGTGTGGCTGGAAAGGGGAAGGACTGGGCTACGTTTGGGTGCTTGGTGTGTTTGGATGTGAGCGTTTGTTTGGGAGTAAATTAGAATAATGTTAAAACTTTTTGCATTTTTGGGGGGCAGACTTTTTTTATTTTGTGTGTATTCTTACCTATTCTGGTAAGTGTGTTTGTCTGTTTGTTTCCCGCTTGGTGTGGCTGGATAGAGGAAGGACTGGGCTAATATATATATATATATATATATATATATATATATATATATATATATATATATATATATATATATATATATATATATATATATATATATATATATATATATATATATATATATATATATATATATATATATATATATATATATATATATATATATATATATATATATATATATATATATATATATATATATATATATATATATATATATATATATATATATATATATATATATATATATATATATATATATATATATATATATATATATATATATATATATATATATATATATATATATATATATATATATCTATATATATATATATATATATATATATATCGAACACTTAAATAAATCCGAGCAATCTGGTACCAGTACCATAGTTGAACTGGTACCGTTAGTAGCGGTACTGGTATCGGTTCCGTAGTTTAACTGGTACCGTTAGTAGCGGTACTGGTACCGGTACCGTAGTTGAACTGGTACCGTTAGTATCGGTACTGGTACCGGTACCGTTGTTTAGCTGGTACCGTTAGTAGCGGTATTGGTACCGGTACCAGGCCACCCCAACTACGCCAGAGGATTTCAAGATGGCGGCCTGTCAGTTGTCAACAAAGGTACGTCGTCCACTTCTCGGCCTAAAAACCGCCTTGTTTGAGCCTGTTCAAGCGCCGGGAGGCATGACATTTGAACTCCATGCCTTTCGTTACCCTGGACACCTGTGGACGCGGCGGAGAACGCTGAAATAAGACGATTTTCCGATGAGTTTGTGGCGGGTGAGGGAGGTAGGGCGGGACGGGTCTTCCCTAGGGATGGGCAAGTACCGTTAATTTGAGTACCGGTACCGAAAACTCAGGTACCGTTAGTACCTTACCGGTTCCCCTACGCGATGGAGTATTTTTTTTTTATCTTAATGACTTTTGATGAAATTCGCAAATAAATTTCTCTCTCTCTCTCTCTCTCTCTCTTAATGAGCAGGAAATATGCATTTCAAATGAGGTCGAGAAATCAACAGAATCACATTAGAACACCAGTGTTTTGAATGTTTGAATACGTGTGTTCGTTTGTCCATAATATTAAAAAACGTAACTACTTTTGACTGCATTTTTTGGGCGAGATGAGCTTGATGGTGTTTACAAATGGGTTCATAGTGACGTTTGTGTTTGTCCGTTTGTTTTCCGCTTGGTGTGGCTGGATAGAGGAAGGACTGGGCTATGTTTTGGTGCTTAGTGTGTTTGAATACGTGTGTTCGTTTGTCCATAATATTAAAAAACGTAACTACTTTTGACTGCATTTTTTGGGCGAGATGAGCTTGATGGTGTTTACAAATGGGTTCATAGTGACGTTTGTGTTTGTCTGTTTGTTTTCCGCTTGGTGTGGCTGGATAGAGGAAGGACTGGGCTATGTTTTGGTGCTTAGTGTGTTTGAATACGTGTGTTTGTCCATAATATTAAAAAACGTAACTACTTTTGACTGCATTTTTTGGGCGAGATGAGCTTGATGGTGTTTACAAATGGGTTCATAGTGACGTTTGTGTTTGTCTGTTTGTTTTCCGCTTGGTGTGGCTGGATAGAGGAAGGACTGGGCTATGTTTTGGTGCTTAGTGTGTTTGAATACGTGTGTTCGTTTGTCCATAATATTAAAAAACGTAACTACTTTTGACTGCATTTTTTGGGCGAGATGAGCTTGATGGTGTTTACAAATGGGTTCATAGTGACGTTTGTGTTTGTCTGTTTGTTTTCCGCTAATCCTGTCACCTACTACTACTACTACTACTACTACTACTACTACTACTACTACTGCTTCTACTACCTCTACTACTACTGTTTCAGGTGTGGCCATCCTCTCTACAGCCCCGGACAGACCCGTACAGCCCAGACGGAGACAGACAGAGCGGCAAACGGAGAGACAACCGGACAAAATCAGACAGCGGAAGGCAGTGCGTTCGGGAGGGCAAAACTTGGCACCACAGCAGGTCAGTGAAAGTGTGCGTATTCTTGGCTGTTCTGGCGAGTGTGTTTGTCCGTTTGTTTTGCGCTTGGTGTGGCTGGATAGGGGAAGGATCAGGCTACATATTGGTGCATAGTGTGTTTGGATGTGAGCGTTTGTTCCGGAGTAAATTAGAGAAATGTTAAGACTTTTTGCGTCATTTTTGAGGCAGATTTGTTTGATGGTGTGTGTAATCTTGGCTATTCTGGCAAGTGTGTTTGTCCGTTTGTTTTCCGCTTGGTGTGGCTGGATAGGGGAAGGATCAGGCTACATATTGATGCATAGTGTGTTTGGATGTGAGCGTTTGTTCCGGAGTAAATTAGAGAAATGTTAAGACTTTTTGCGTTTATTTTTCGAGGGAGACTTTTTTTATGATGTGTGTAATCTTGGCTATTCTGGCGAGTGTGTTTGTCCGTTTGTTTTGTGCTTGGTGTGGCTGGATAGGGGAAGGATCAGGCTACATATTGGTGCATAGTGTGTTTGGATGTGAGCGTTTGTTCCGGAGTAAATTAGAGAAATGTAACAACTTTTTGCCATATTTTGGCAGGATGAGTTTTTTTACAAAGTGTCTCTAGTGACGTTTGTGTTTGTCCGTTTGTTTTGTGCTTGGGTGTGGCTGATAGGAAGAACTACTACTACTGCTTTGGAAGAATTAGATATGAGCGTTTGTTCCGGAGTAAATTAGAGAAATGTTGAAACTTTTTACGATTTTTTTGAGGCTGAATTTTTTTTTATATAGTATACTACTACTACTACTACTACTACTACTACTACTACTACTACAGGAACAGCTTCAGCGGGCACAGTTGCAGTTGAATAAGCTGCTACAGGACTTTGAAGATGAGACCAACACCCTCGTCAAGCTTGGAGACGCATCTATAGCCGCGCCCTTCACCTCCAAGCTCTCCTCCATACAGTGTGGTGAGTGACTGCAACCTCAACTTTGATTGCTTGTAGCTCCGCTCTAAGTCATCGGAGGGGGATCAGATTTTAACCACAAATAGTCTTACAATTCATCTACCTGCCCATCAAGTTTCATTACCTTATCTTGAATACGTTCCGAGTTATGTGCAAAAAGATCGGAAGTTTTTTATCCTCAGAAAACTCGAATGGAATAGTACCCTTCAAATTTGCCTGCTCATAACTCGGGTCTAAGTCATTGTAGGAAGCTCAGATTTTAACCACAAATAGTCGTATAATTCATCTATATGCCTCTCAAGTTTTATTATCCTAGCTTGAATAAGTTGTGAGATACGAGGAAAAATGTCAAAACTTTTTCCATCCTATCGAAATACTCAAGTGATATAGTCCCCCTCAACTTTGCCTGCCCATAACTCAGCTCTGAATCATCGTAGGTGGCTCTGATTTTTACCACATATAGACTAATGATTCTTCTATATGCCCATCAAGTTTCATTGCTCTAGCTTTAAAAGTTTTTGAGATACAATGAAAAATGTCAAAACTTTTTTCATCCTCTTGGTATTCTCAAGTGAAATAGTATCCCTCAAATTTTCCTGCCCATAACTCAGCTCTCAATCATCGTTGGTAGGTCAGATTTTTACCACATATAGGCTAATAAATCTTCTATATGCCTATCAAGTTTCATTACCCTACCTTGAAAACTTTTTGAGATACGAGGAAAATGTCAAAACTTTTTCCATCCTCTCGGAAAACTTGAATGGAATAGTGCCCCTCAAATTTGCCTGCTCAATGCCCCCATCCTGGCTTACTCCCTCTCCACCTCTTTCTCTATTTCTCGCTCTACATTCGCTCTACAGGGCTGCCACTCGCTCCAGTTGTTGCCGAGACATTGCTCTCGCTCTCCTCTCTCTGCACTCGCTCTACCTTGCTCTGAATCTCTCAAAATTCCACATTAACTGCAGTCATTTTTTACCTTGCCAGACTTTTTGAGCGAGAAAAACCTTCACATTTTTGCCCCTCCCTCGCTCTACGCTCGCTCTACGCTCACCCCCTTTGCTAGGCGGCTCGCTCTAACCTTGCTCTACCTCCCCTCCCTTGCACTCGCTCTAACTCGCTCTAATTCTCTCAAAATTCCACATCAACCACAGTCAATTTTTCCATAGCCAGACTTTTTGAGCGAGAAAAACCTTCACATTTCTGCCCCTCCCTCGCTCTACGCTCGCTCTACGTGCACCCCCTTTGCTAGGCGGCTCGCTCTAACCTCGCTCTACCTCCCCTCCCCCCGCAGTGTGCCACATCATCAAGCAGGGCCGCTGTACGCTGGTGACCACACTGCAAATGTTCAAGATCCTGGCCCTAAACGCACTCATCCTAGCCTATTCTCAAAGCGTGCTGTACTTGGATGGCATCAAGTTCAGCGACTACCAGGCTACACTACAGGGACTCCTACAGGCCGCCTGCTTCCTCTTCATCTCAAGGTCAAAGGTCAGAGGGGCAGGGGAGGCTTCGTTTGTGGGGTCTGGGAAGAAGGGAGATAGAGGGAGGGTCGGTGATAGGGTTACTGTGATTATTATAGTGTGAAAGTTTTGACGTTTTTCGATCTCACCGCCAAACGCACACACACACAAACGCACGGACCGGTACAAACGTAGAGCAGTCCTTCCTCTACCCACACACACCAGCGGATTTACAAACAGGCAAACGCAACCCCCACAATCACCGTGTTTGTGCAACCCATTCCCAGGCGGTGCAATTTTTTTAACCGCGAAATCTTAGCGTTTTTCAAAATTCCCGCTAAACTAAAACGCACACAAACACACAAATCGCCACAAACACAGACCAATCCTTCCCCTGCCCACACACACCAACGGCAAAACAAACGCACAAACACAACCCCCACAATGATGCTGTTTGTTTATCCTTTCCAGCTTACCCAGACGCAATTTATCACAGAAAAGATTTGACATTTTTCATTATTCCAGAGAAACCAAAGCATACACAAACACACCATTCAGCACAAACGTAGACCAATCCTTCCCCTACCCACACACACCAACGCTAAAACAAACGCACAAACACAACCCCCACAAGCACCTCATACGTAACCTTTACTCAAACCTAACAGTCCCAAATTTGTATCTGAAAGTTCTATCCTTTTTCGATATCACAGCCAAACGGTAGCATGCACAAACACGCCACTCGGCACAAACGTAGAGGGATAATTTGCCTACCCACACACACCAACGGCAACACAAACGCACAAACACAACCGCCACAATCACCCCGTTTGTCTGACCCTTCTCTCTCCTCTCCTCCCCCACAGCCGCTGCCGGAGTTAAGCGCTCACCGACCTCTACCGAATATCTTCAATATCTATACGGTTGCGACGGTGCTTCTACAGTTTGGTTGCCACTTTACCGCCCTGCTCTACCTGGTCAACCAAGCCAACCACCTGGACAACCACACTGCTATAGGGTAAGGAAGAGGAGGAGGAGGAGGAGGGAGGGAAGGAAGGAGGAGGAAGAATGGAGGAAAGGAAGGAGGAGGAGGAAGAGAAGGAAGGAGGAAAGGAGGGAAGAGGAGGAGGAGGAGGAGGAAGCAATGAGGTAATATTGAACCTTGGACAAACACACACACACACACACACACACACACACACACACACACACACACACACACACACACACACTCTCTCTCTCTCTCTCTCTCTCTCTCTCTCTCTCTCTCCAGGGGGGCGGCGGTGGACCTGGAGAAGCAGTTTGAACCTTCTCTCCTTAACTCCACTGTGTACATAATCTCGCTGGCTCTCCAAGTATCAACCTTCGCGATCAACTACAGGGTAAGTTCAAAATGTGACCCTAACTTCAAATGCCCATAACTAATCTCTAAGTCATTCTACCTCAACCAAATTTTAACTACATCTACCCTAACTATTCCTCTGCATACCCTCAAAACTTGGGTACCCTAACTTAGATACTTTTGAAGATATAAACAAATCCACAAAATCTTTTACCACTCAAAAAATATTTAAATGTCCCAAATTCAAATGCCCATAACTAATTTCTAAGTCATTCTACCTCAACCAAATTTTAACCACATGTACCCTAACTATTCCTCTGTACACTCTCAAAATTTGGTTGGCCTTCCTTGGATACTTTTTAAGATATAAGCATATACAAGAAAACCTCCCACTCAAAAAATATGTATGGAGTTCAAATATGTCCCAACTTCAAATGTCCATATCTCGGCTCTAAGTCATCCTACCTCAACCAAATTTTAACCACATATACCCTAACTATTCCTCTGTATACCCTCAGAATTTGGGTACCCTAACTTAAATACTGTTGAAGATATAAGTAAAAGCATTAAATAATTTCCCACTCAAAAATATAAATGATGTAGAAAAGATAGCCCTAACTGTGACCACCCATAACTCACCTCTAACTCATTTTAGGTCAACCAAATTTTAACCACATGTACCCTAACCATCCTTCTATACATCAACCAAATTTCATTGCCCTAACTTAAATACTTTCCGAGATACAAACAAATGTGGCGGAACTTTTTCTTGAGCGACGAAAAACTCCGTTCCAAATTGTGTTCCGCAGTTTCCATGCTCTTAACTCTGCCTCAGATTAACGAAACTAAACTCAGACTCCGCCAATAATTGCGTAAACCATTCTTCTCTTCACCCACCAAGTCTCATTATCCGAACTTAAATTGTTTTCGAGATATCGGCAAAAATAGCAAAAGTTTCCCCGTCAAAAAATATGCATCTTCTGAAAATGTATCCCACTGACTATAACTGCGATAACTCTGCTCTAACTCAACCACTATCAACCAGGTTTCGACCACACCTGCCCTAACTATCCCTCTATTCACCCACAAAGTCTCATTATCCTAACTTATATACTTCTTGAGATATCAACGAATATATCAAAACTTTCCACATAAAAAAATACGCGTCCGCAAAAAAAACATCTCGCTGACTATAACTGCCATAACTCTGCTCTTATTCAACCTAAAACACCCAGATTTCGACCACACCTGCCCTAACTATCCCTCTAGCCACCCACCAAGTTTGATTTTCCTAACCTAAGAACTTCTTGAGATATGAACAAATATATTAAAACTTTTTCTCCCCCAGGGCCGACCTTACATGGAGGGGCTGAGCGAGAACCGGCCGCTCCTATACAGCCTCATGGGAGCCTTTGGTCTCATCCTCGCTCTCTCCCTCGGCATCTTCCCGGACTTTGGGAGGCAGTTTGAGATCGTCGAGTTCCCGAGTGAGGTGAGATTTGCCTCCATTTTTCTCTCCTTTCCTCCATCTCTCCATCCTTTCCTCCGACACCAAAGAGTAGGTTAATCTTTCCTCTTCCTCCTCCTGTCTTCCGCTTCTTCCTCCGCCTCTTTGTTTCTCTGCAATCTCCACTTTTATCAAGGTCTGTGTATTTCTCCAGCGTAATTTTGGTGGTTTCGTTCATTTCCTCCTCCAAGTTCAAGTCCATTTTCCTCCACTTTCCTCCATCTCTCCCTCCTTTTCTCCTACACCAAAAAATAGCTTAATCTTTCTTCTTCCATCTCCTCTCCTCCACATCTTCCTCCTCCTCTCCGTTCCTCCGCAATCTCCACTTTTATCAAGGTCTGTGTATTTCTCCAGCGTAATTTTGGTGGTCTCGTTCATTTCCTCCTCCAAGTTGAAGTCCATTTTCCTCCACTTTCTTCCACCTCTCCCTCATTTCCTGCTACACCAAAAAATAGCTTAATCTTTCCTCTTCCACCTCCCTTCCTCCACATCTTCCTCCTCTTCTCCGTTTCTCCGCAATCTCCATTTTTATCAACTCTTTTCCATTCCAGTTCCGGGTGACCCTCATACAAGTTCTGTGCCTGGACTTCGCGCTGTCGTTCGTCATAGATAGAGTCTGCCTAGCACTCTTTGGGGAGGGCAAGTTGGCACCCTCCCTGCGGCACTGAGAGACACACACACACACACACACACACACACAGAGAGAGAGAGAGAGAGAGAGAGAGAGAGAGAGAGAGAGAGAGAGAGAGAGAGAGAGAGAGAGAGAGAGAGAGAGAGAGAGACACACACACACACACACACACAGAGAGAGAGAGAGAGAGAGAGAGAGAGAGAGAGAGAGAGAGAGAGAGAGAGAGAGAGAGAGAGAGAGAGAGAGAGAGACACACACACACACACACACACACACACACACACACACACAGAGAGAGAGAGAGAGAGAGAGAGAGAGAGAGAGAGAGAGAGAGAGAGAGAGAGAGAGAGAGAGAGAGACACACACACACACACACACACACACACAGAGAGAGAGAGAGAGAGAGAGAGAGAGAGAGAGAGAGAGAGAGAGAGAGAGAGAGAGAGAGAGAGAGAGAGACACACACACACACACACACACACACACACAGAGAGAGAGAGAGAGAGAGAGAGAGAGAGAGAGAGAGAGAGAGTAATTGTTAAGCCTATTTGTATTTTTTTCTTTATTTTTTGATTTTTTTGAGAAAGTTAAAAAAATATGAAAATAAATAAATAAATAAATGTTTTTTGCACAGTGGAAGATTTTTTGTCCCTCCGCCTCCACCTTCCTCTCTTCTCTCCTCTCTCCCTCCTTTCTCTCCCTCTCCTCCTCCTCCTCCTTCCCTCCATACATAGCTAAATAAATTATCTTTCTATGCCTCCGTTTTTTCTCTCCGTTTCCTCCTTCCCTCCAAAAATGGGTTTAAATATGGAGGGAAGATTTGCTATGCCTCTCAGCCAGACAGTCTTCCTCCTCCACCTCCCTCTCTTCTCTCCTCTCTCCCTCCTTTCTCTCCCTCTCCTCCTCCTCCTCCTTCCCTCCACACACAGCTAAATAAATTCTCTTTCTCTCCGTGTATACGATATTATGGCTAAATCGTTATAATTAGCCATCCAGCGCCACTTGGTAATTAGTACAGTGATATAATACAGTAAACAGAACGTTGATTACCTCCATATACCACGTTTTTCTGCCCTGCCCGTAATAATAATAAGTGACCGCTATAGTTAGGGCTGTGTTATAAATAGCCGTCTAATAGCATCGGTAATTACTAGAATAAGTTAATATACATAACAGGACGTTTATTTATCCTCTATATTACGTTTTTCTGCGTAAATATTGAAAAAAACACCAAAAGTACGACAATGTTTTAACGCCTACGATATATGGATGGGCAGGTACCGTTAATACCAGTAGTCCTGGTACCGAAAAGTCGGGATAGCACCGGCACCGGTACCTAGAGGAGTTTTTTTTTTTTATCTATGACGTCTGATGATATATATATATATATATATATATATATATATATATCTCTCTCTATATATAGAAATGCAACGTTTAGGAGTCTTCATTAATGTAAAATCATATATATATATATATATATATATATATATATATATATATATATATATATATATATATATATAGGTACATATATATATATATATATATATATATATATATATATATATATATATATATATATATATATATATATATATATATATATATATATATATATATATATATATATATATATATATATATATATATATATATATATATATATATATATATATATATATATATATATATATATATATATATATATATATATATATATATATATATATATATATATATATATATATTGCGGTACTGGTACCGGTACCGTAGTTTAACTGGTACCGTTAGTAGCGGTACTGGTACCGGTACCGTAGTTTAACTGGTACCCTTAGTAGCGGTACTGGTACTGGTACCGTAGTTTAACTGGTACCGTTAGTAGCAGTACTGGCACCGGTACCGTAGCCTAACTGGTACCGTTAGTAGCGTTACTGGTACCGGTACCAGTCCACCCCAACTACGCCAGAGGACTTCAAGATGGCGGCCTGTCAGTTGTCAACAAAGGTACGTCGTCCACTTCTCGGCCTAAAAACCGCCTTGTTTGAGCCTGTTCAAGCGCCGGGAGGCATGACATTTGAACTCCATGCCTTTCGTTACCCTGGACACCTGTGGACGCGGCGGAGAACGCTGAAATAAGACGATTTTCCGATGAGTTTGTGGCGGGTGAGGGAGGTAGGGCGGGACGGGTCTTCCCTAGGGATGGGCAAGTACCGTTAATTTGAGTACCGGTAGTACCGGTACCGAAATTTCAGGTACCGTTAGTACCGGTACCCGAAGGAGTATTTTTTTATCTGAATGACTTTTGATGAAATTCCCAAATAAATTTCTCTCTCCCTCAGGGCCGGTCACTAGTGGCGTCCCTCAGGGCTCGGTCCTTGGCCCAGTGCTCTTCATTATTTACATCAACGACGTGGATGTTGGACTCAATAACCGCATTAGTAAATTTGCAGACGACACAAAGATTGGTAACTCGGTTCTCACTGACGAAGACAGGCAAAGCCTCCAAGAGGATTTGCACAAAATTTCAGCTTGGTCGTATAGATGGAGATGCCCTTTAACGTAGACAAGTGCCAGGTCCTTCAAGTTGGAACGAGGAATAAGAAGTTCGATTACGAAATGCGCGGCGTTAAACTCAAAGCGTTCAATGCGTCAAAGACTTGGGGTCAAAATCGCGTCAAACCTCAAATTCTCACAGCAATGCATCGATGCAGCAAATAAAGCGAACAGAATGTTGGGCTTCATTAAAAGAAACTTTTATTCAAGTCTGATTTTCTATGTAAATCTCTCTCTCTCTCTCTGTGTGTGTGTGTGTGTGTGTGTGTGTGTGTATTTACGTAGTTACCTAGCTGTGATGTACATGTACGGAGCCATGGCGCTGCCCCGTCTTTCACAGTACTTCCGTCTAATTTGGCCGTAAATGCGCTTATTGACTTCGCCTGCACCACCTCCCTCTCCAGCCCATTCCAGACCCCCCCACACCTCTGCGGGAAGCTGTTCTTCTTGATGTCTCTTCTACAAATTCCTAGCTTTCCATTTCCTCTTAAGTTTCTCTCTTATCAAAAGGTCATCTCTATCCAATTTCTCCAGACCATTCATCACCCTATACACCGCTATTAAATCTCCTCTTTCTCTTGTACTCTCCAGTGTAGGGAGGTTCAGCAATGTTCCTTCATAAGGCAGGTCGCTCAGACTAGGTGCCATTTTTGTTGCTGCCGCTCTCTGTATCCTCTCCTGTTTTCTAACGTGTTTAAGTGATGGCGACCAAGCCACTGATGCATATTCTAGTCTAGGGCGTATCAAGGTCACAATTACTTTCCTTACCGTGTGTGTGTGTGTGTGTGTGTGTGTGTGTGTGTGTGTGTGTGTGTGTGTGTGTAGCCTATACAGCAAACAGTGTCCTGGTGTGTGTGTGTGTGTGTGTGTGTGTGTGTGTGTGTAGCCTATACAGCAAACAGTGTCCTGGTGTGTGTGTGTGTGTGTGTGTGTGTGTGTGTGTGTGTGTAGCCTATACAGCAAACAGTGTCCTGGTGTGTGTGTGTGTGTGTGTGTGTGTGTGTGTGTAGCCTATACAGCAAACAGTGTCCTGGTGTGTGTGTGTGTGTGTGTGTGTGTGTGTGTGTGTGTGTGTGTGTGTGTAGCCTATACAGCAAACAGTGTCCTGGTGTGTGTGTGTGTGTGTGTGTGTGTGTGTGTGTGTGTGTGTGTGTGTGTAGCCTATACAGCAAACAGTGTCCTGGTGTGTGTGTGTGTGTGTGTGTGTGTGTGTGTGTGTGTGTGTGTGTGTGTGTGTGTGTGTGTGTAGCCTATACAGCAAACAGTGTCCTGGTGTGTGTGTGTGTGTGTGTGTGTGTGTGTGTGTGTGTGTGTGTGTGTGTGTGTGTGTGTGTGTAGCCTATACAGCAAACAGTGTCCTGGTGTGTGTGTGTGTGTGTGTGTGTGTGTGTGTGTGTGTGTGTGTGTGTAGCCTATACAGCAAACAGTGTCCTGGTGTGTGTGTGTGTGTGTGTGTGTGTGTGTGTGTGTGTGTGTGTAGCCTATACAGCAAACAGTGTCCTGGTGTGTGTGTGTGTGTGTGTGTGTGTGTGTGTGTGTGTGTGTGTGTAGCCTATACAGCAAACAGTGTCCTGGTGTGTGTGTGTGTGTGTGTGTGTGTGTGTGTGTGTGTGTGTGTGTGTGTGTGAACACATGATCGCAAGGGGTCCGCAAACTGGCCTATACTTGGCAGCCCCTGTCCACCTCATGAGTGGCAGTGTAGCACCCATCATCCGCCTCCCCAAGCCCATCTAATCTCCTGAATGCAGTAATCCTGCCCCAGCCAGCCACCACACGGCCACCACCCAGCCGTGTTCCACCCTGTATCCCACCCACTACTTCCTACCAAATCTTTTCATCCATAAACTCGTCTAACCTCTTTTTGAACACATTTACACTACTGCTGCATACTACCTCCCCTGGCAATGCATTCCATAAATCTGCCACCCTATGCATGGCTAAAGAAATAGTTTTGTAAGTCCAACCTACACCCTTGTTTCCTAATTCTCCTATCATGACCCCTAGTCCTGTTTCCCTCCTCTAGTGTAAAGAAAGTATCCACATCTAAGTAATCGCAATCTGAAAACATTTTATATAGCTCTATCATATCCCCCCTTAGACATCTCCTCTCAAATGAAAACATATCTAGCTCTTTTACCCTCTCCCTATACTCCAGGCGCCTCATTGCTGCCATCATCCTAGTTGCTCTTCTCTGAACTGCTTCTAACAAAGTTACATCCTGTGGTGACCAAGCTTGTATACAATACTCTAAATGAGCTCTAACATATGCATTATATAAACTACCTCTTACCTCCTTGCTTTCATAACTATAACATTTCTATTTATAAACCCCAGGATCCTGTTTGCCCTATTTCTAGCTTGTAAACACTGCTTTGAGAATTTCATAGTCTTATCTGTCACTACACCTAAATCCTTTTCATTCTCAACTGCCTCTAACCAAACTCCTTCCATCTCATAGCTAAAATTCCTATTATATCTTTACCTATATGCATAACCTGACACTTCCGGGAGTTAGACTCCATCTGCCACCTATCTGCCCATCCTATCCAAGTCCCTTTGCATCCTATAATTGTCCTGAGCCCCTGTACTGTACTAGCTATCTTGGTATCATCTGCAAACTTTGGTGTTTTACTACTAATCCCTATATCTAAATCATTAATATATACTAGGAACAAAAGTGGCCCTAGCTGAGGTACCCCACTAACCACTTCCCTCCAGTCAGACTTGGCCCCATTTAATACTACTCTCTGTTTTCTACCCCTGAGCCATCCACTCCACTAGTACTGTACCCCTATCCCATGCAACCTCAGTTTATGCACTAGCCTCCTGTGTGGTACCTTATCAAAAGCTTGACTAAAATCTAGATAAATTACCTACGGCTATACTGTTTCCCTCATCTAACTGCTTTGTAATGTGTTCTAAGAACTGTAGTAAGTTTGAGACACGACCTACCTCATCTAAACCCATGCTGAGAGTCCCTAATTAGTCTATACTGATCTAAATGCTCCCAAATACTACCCTCAATAATTTTCTCCAGAATCTTACACACACACACACACACTGTATACTAGTCAAACTGACTGGCCTATAATTACTAACATCCTCTTTCCTACCTTTCTTAAAAATGGGTGTAACATTAGCTAACTTCCAGTCCTGAGGTATCTCTACGTAGGAGCAAGTCTCAAAACAACGGTTTATCTGCCACACCCGTTCATGCCGGATAAACCAAGGACTACTGTAATGATGTACTTTTTTCATAGACGTTAATGTTAACATTCAATACATTCTTGCTGGATTAACGGTATCAACGTTAACATTTACATTAACAATATAACGATGTTAAGATTATGATTAACGAAGCCCACCACTGATCATTGGCACCTTCCTTATAGACACAAGTCTATTTTTCTGTCAAAGAAAGTACATGAAATATTTCAGACGATAAACTGATGATTCCCGTCAGCTTAACGCCAGTACTTTCCACTCTGTTGTGCTATAAGGAAGTACCATTGTAAAAGTCACACGAATTTTGAACTGGAAACTTTACACGGGAATTTTCGGGAATACTCAGGAATTTTCATTAAATTAGAGAATTAAACAAAATTGTCCTTTTTTATTTTATTTTTACTTATTTTTATTTATTTTTCAAGTTCAGTTTTAGGGGACAGTTGTTGAATGTCCCGCTGGTGGCACAGGGGCAGGATTTTTGAAGTGGCGCCTATTGAGGCTCATGTGGCTGGTGAGAGGCACACTGATCCCGCGGTGAGTCTGAGCTGATGCGATCAGGACAGGACTGGCTCTGGAAACTGGAGTCACTGGACACGATCAGTAGAGATGATTCATGCACAGTGCTGTGCTAACTAAGGTTCAAGACTGTTTTATCCACACTTTATGAAGATTGTATTGCCTGTTTAATTACAGTATTATCCCTGCCTGCTTGACACACACACACACACACACACACACACACACACACACACACACACACACACACACACACACACACACACACACACCTCCAGTGTGTTTCTGCTGTAGTGCCTCCCTCACTCTGCCTCTCTGTTTCAGGGTGACAACCCCGAGGAGTGTCCAGTGTGCCTGACAGGCTTTGATGACTTAGTACAGCGGCCACGCACTCTGCCCTGTGGCCACACAGTCTGCACACTGTGCACAGATAAGCTGAAGGAGCAGGGCCGTGTTACCTGTCCGGAGTGCCGCGTCACCCATGCCGTGCCCGAGGGCGGGCAGTTCCCTGTCAGCTATACAATTGAGGCCTTAATAAGAAGGCTGAGAGACGGCAAGGCGGCGGAGGCCTGCCGCCACCCAGTGCCGGGAAAGGGAAAGGGGCAGCAGGATCAGCTGGCAAGAAGGGAGCAGCGGGTCTCTCCAAGAAAATGCGTTCCTTTCTGCAGGAACAGGAGGCCACAGTTGTGGCCGCCATCACCGCCTGCCAGGAGGCTCAGTCCCAGCTGGACCAGTATGAGGCCACCCTGACAGGCTGGGTCGAGCGGCAGCAGCAGCTGGAGGACAGCCTCCAGGGACTGATGGACCAGAGCAGGAGTTCCAGGGAGCTCCTGCAGCAGGAAAGGTTCCGTGTGGCACCGAAGAGGAAGGAGGCAAAGAAGAAGGAGCAGGAGCTGCAGACTGTGCGGGAGAAGTTGCGCACTCGTGCAACAGAGCAAGAGGCACTCAAAGTTTTAACAGTGTTCCACCTCACCGGTGAGGTGGAGCAGGTGTTGGAGGAGTGCCAGCAGTGTTTCCCTGACGCCGGCATCCTCACCACCGCCAGGAAGGTGAGTGTGCTGCACCTGTGCCCTGGGCCCTCAGCCACGCGAGTAAACACACCAGGCAACACACAGGGGGCATACACAGTGGTGCACACAAGGGGTATGCACAAGAGTACACACAGGGGGCATGCACAAGGGTACACGCTGGGAGCACACCCGGAGCGGACCTTGTGCCCCGCGCCCTCACCCGTCTTCTTCTCCTCCCTCTTGGCGCTGCTCGCTCGTTTTAGTTGCGTTGCTGGTTCGCCGGAAGGGTGTGTCTTCCGGTGATGACTGGCCGGAACTTACAACGTTCCGGTGCTGATCCTTGCTGATTTAGCGTCAACCCAGCTTCTGTTCTCACGACCATAAGCGCCTACGTGTCCACTAACATCCTGTGGCGACACTGAGCTTGTGTTTCGACACATGCATTCATATGTACATGATAATATACACATTACAAGCATATACAGGGGTAGACACTGGTGGCATACACACAGGGGACATATACAGGCGTACACACAGGGGGCATATACAGGGGAACACATAGGGGGCATACACAGGGGTACAGACAGGGGGCATAGAAAGCGGCATACAGGGGCGAGGGTGTGAGCTTCTTCCCTAACCCAGTGTTGTTGTTTCAGGTGAGAGAGGCATCTAGTGCAGCCCTGGAGGCCGCCAAGGCTGTCCAGGCGGCTCTGGAAACTGTTTCTACAGAAGAACCCAGGCCCCAGTCAGTCCCAGAAGAACCCAGGCCCCAGTCAGACCCAGAAGAACCCAGGCCCCAGTCAGACCCAGACCTCACCATCATGGAAAAAGTGCAGTTCATCTTAAAGCCAAGCTTGAAGGTCAGTACCCCCCCCCCCCCCCCCGAGTGTCACTCGTGTTACAGCGAGTCCCTGGCACACGTCACTGCAGTGCTTACCTTACCTCAACACAGCACTGCAGTCACCTTACCTTGTCACTGTGTGATTGCTGTGTTTGCCTTACCTCAACACAGCACCAGTGGTCACCTTGTCATGGCATAATTGGTGTTTCTGTTAGTGTCTCAGTGAGTTACCAGTGGTCACCTTGTCATGGCATAATTGGTGTTTCTGTTAGTGCCTCAGTGAGTTACCAGTGGTCACCTTGTCATGGCATAATTGGTGTTTCTGTTAGTGCCTCAGTGAGTTACCAGTGGTCACCTTGTCATGGCATAATTGGTGTTTCTGTTAGTGCCTCAGTGAGTTACCAGTGGTCACCTTGTCATGGCATAATTGGTGTTTCTGTTAGTGCCTCAGTGAGTTACCAGTGGTCACCTTGTCATGGCATAATTGGTGTTTCTGTTAGTGCCTCAGTGAGTTACCAGTGGTCACCTTGTCATGGCATAATTGGTGTTTCTGTTGGTGCCTCAGTGAGTTACCAGTGGTCACCTTGTCATGGCATAATTGGTGTTTCTGTTGGTGCCTCAGTGAGTTACCAGTGGTCACCTTGTCATGGCATAATTGGTGTTTCTGTTGGTGCCTCAGTGAGTTACCAGTGGTCACCTTGTCATGGCATAATTGGTGTTTCTGTTGGTGCCTCAGTGAGTTACCAGTGGTCACCTTGTCATGGCATAATTGGTGTTTCTGTTAGTGCCTCAGTGAGTTACCAGTGGTCACCTTGTCATGGCATAATTGGTGTTTCTGTTGGTGCCTCAGTGAGTTACCAGTGGTCACCTTGTCATGGCATAATTGGTGTTTCTGTTAGTGCCTCAGTGAGTTACCAGTGGTCACCTTGTCATGGCATAATTGGTGTTTCTGTTGGTGCCTCAGTGAGTTACCAGTGGTCACCTTGTCATGGCATAATTGGTGTTTCTGTTGGTGCCTCAGTGAGTTTTGAGTTCAGCTTCATAAGCAAAGCTCTCTTAAGGAGTCAGCAGCTTTCTTTACACACTCTTGTTTCCTGCCGGCCAAGGCAGCAGCCTGACGTGGTCTTCTTGCTCTTAATTCCCTTCCCTCCACCGGGGACCTTTGCAGGCCGAGGACTTCCGCAGTCTGACAGAGCGCACCAGGAGCCTGCTGCAGGCTGGCCGGGTGTTTGCTGTGCACCAGGTGGAAGGTCAGCGCCGACACGCAAGAATAAGCCTCGAAGCCGGCCGGCCGTGCCTCCATGCCCTGGCGGACCATCCCCCGCCACTGGGCGCGTCAACCCTGCAGGTGAGCTGGAGCAGTGACATCTCAAGTAATGGACGGCGGACTCTTTTGATTTTGCGGCGTCCTTGTCATTAAGCCGCGAATTTGGAAAATCAACCGCTTTGGTGCGAATCGCCATAGCTCCCTTATTTCTGGGGCTACAGAAATGATTTTGGTATCAATCGACGGCAAAATGAAAGGGCTATAGTTTTTAATACGCGACCGGGCTCCAAAACCGACTCAAAAGGGTAAAAAATTGAATAAAGTCGCAGAAAAAGGCTCTAAAAAATTACTATTTTTGAGTTCCCAACCTTGAAACCCACTCATTTTTTGAGAATTTCAAAAACCCTATTTAACAAATACTTTAGCCCTGCCAATGTGCTTTCCAATATGATGCATAACATTTTCCTACTCCCAGTAGTTTCGTCGCTAGAGCTCGAAACGCAAACCCTTTTGTGAGCGATTTTGACGAACTCCAGACACTTTGCCGTTTTTGTCTAGTGTGGCCTTGCTATTGCCTCTAGAAGGCTGCACTTTGGCATGTCGCCCCTCTTGGCAATGTAGTGTGACCAGCTCGAAGGATTTTGTGATACCTCGCCTCCAAGTTTGTCGTCGAACCGTCACAAAATAGACCGTTTTTCGGCCCTTGTGCCGTGATTTGGACACGTCTTAGATTTTTGCATATAACTTTTTTATTTATTTCCTGTTTTCCAATGTTTTTTTCTGATTATTAATCTGTATTAATAGAGATTTGGCACCAAGCACGCCTTCCCAGCTTCAGTAGTTTTCGCTCGAGCTTGAACAGAATTCACGACGAACATTCGCCGAATCTGACTCATTTCACGCGCCGAGACCAAATATATATATATATATATATATATATATATATATATATATATATATATATATATATATATATATATATATATATATATATTTGGTATCAAAAGAAAGCAAATTAAATGTATTATTCATAAATGGGAAGAAATAGGGTTGAATACTAAATAAAATAAATTAAATAACATGTACAATAAGGCGCTTAATATAGGTTGATTTATATAGTGAAATGATTATATAAAAATAGTAACTTTTTATATAGATATCTTAAAATGATTTCAGTACAAGATAGTCAACATATTGAAGTGTTCATATATGAATTTTTATGCAGATACATTAATTTTTGTGGCGTCAGGAAGGTTTTTCGTCTCGGCGCGTGAAATGAGACAGATTCGGCGAATGTTCGTCGCGACTTCTGGTCACGTTTCGAGCTCTAGCGACGAAACTACTGGGGGTAGGAAAATGTTATGCATCATATTGGAAAGCACATTGGTAGGGCTAAAATATTTGGTAAACAAGTTTTTTGAAATTCTCAAAAAATGAGTGGGTTTCAAGGTTGGGAACTCAAAAATAGTTTTTTTCAGAGCCGTTTTTTGCTAATTTACTCGTTTTTATACCCTTTTGAGTCGGTTTTGGAGCCCGGTCGCTTACTAATAACTATAGCCCTTTCATTTTGCCGTCGATTGATACCCAAAACATTTCTGTAGCCCCAGAAATAAGGGAGTTATGGCGATTCGCACCAAAGCGGTTGATTTTCCAAAATTCGCGTGTTAATGACAAGGCTGGGGCAAGTTTCCGGTCCATAGTGTAGGGATCACTGGCTGGAGACTTGACCCTGCCTGAGGGGGAAGGCGGCCGCTGAGTTTCAATGATCTGTGTCTGCATCCTAGCTTTGAGTGGCGCCACATCCCCCGCTACAACCCAAGCACCTCTTCTCCCCGCAGCTTGGGGGCCGCCCTCCAAGGCTGCGGTGCCTCGGCCTCGGCCAGTCCCAGCCCTCCTCTTTGCCTCTCCGTTCTTGCCGGCATCTGTTTTTCCTCTGGCCAGTAGCTGTCCCACGCTGCTGCGTCCCTCACCAGGGCCTACCTTGTGTTCAGAGCTTTAGTGACCTCAGCCACAGCCTTTTCCTGCCTTTCCCTCGGGTGTTCTAGAAGCTCCTGGAGGTTGGCAGTTTATGCTAACAGAAATTTGCCTTTCCAACCCTGTTGCTTTTCCTCAGTTTTGTTGGTTTTCCTTCTGTCTCTTTTTACTTCCTTTATTTACATTTGTGTGTGTGTGTGTGTGTGTGTGTGTGTGTGTGTGTGTGTGTGTGTGTGTGTATTTACCTAGTTGTAGTTTTCCAGGGCCTGGGCTTACGCTCGTGTGGTCCCGTCTCCATATCTGTATCTGTCCAGTTTTTCCTCAAAGTTTTGCACACTCTTCGCCGATACTACATCCTCACTTAGTCTGTTCCAAAGCTCTATGTTTCTTTGCGGGAAGCTATATTTCTTTGTCTCTCAAGCATCTTCCTTTCCTCAATTTTTTACTGTGTCCTCGTGTGTTGCTGGTGTTTCTTCCTTCTCGTAGTAGTAACTCCTCATTGTCTACTTCTTCCATTTTGTCCCATAATTTGTATTAGGTCTCCCCTTTCTCTTCTTTGTTCCAGTGTTGGCAGGTCCATTTCCTTTAAGCTTTCTTCATATGACACTCCTCCAAACATGTTGTTCATCCCTCCAGCTCTGGAACCATTTTCGTTGCCAGCCTTTGTATTCTTTCTAGTTTTTTGGACGTGTTTCTTCTTATGGGGAGAGCACACAGTTTCCGCATATTCCAGTTTTGGTGTAATCATAGTGGTTATTATCTTTTTCATCCTATCCTTATCCATGTAGTGGAATGCTAATCCTATATTTCTTACCATTCTATACGTCTCACCGAATATCCTATTAACATGACTCTCAGACTGTTGATTATCTTGTATTGTCACTCCCAAATCTCTCTCTTCTTGAACTTTCAATATTTCTCCATCTCCCATTCTATATGTCCATTTTGGTCTCCCTTCACTCTTTCCATTACATGACATTTCTTCACATTGAACTCCATCTCCCATTTCAAACTCCAGTCCTAAATCTTATTTAGGTCCTCTTGCAGAATTTCACAGTCTTTACTGTTTCTTATATGTCTCATCAAGTTCGCATCGTCTGCAAACAGGCTCATGTAACTGCTTACTTTCTCCGGCATATCATTAATATGTACTAGGAAAAGTATTGGTGCCAATACCGATCCTTGAGGCACTCCACTATCTACAATTCTCCATTCCGATTTCATGTCCTTTACCACTGTTCTCATCTCTCTGCCCCTTAAGTAACTTTCCAGACAGTTTTGCATTTTCCCTTTCAATCCTCCTTTATTTTCCAGCTTCCATAGTAGTCTTGTAAGTGGAACTTTGTCAAAAGCCTTCGTCAGGTCCAGATACACGCAATCCATCCCTCTCCTGTGTTATGTCTGTGTGTGTGTGTGTGTGTGTGTGTGTGTGTGTGTGTGTGTGTATATATATATATATATATATATATATATATATATATATATATATATATATATATATATATATATATATATATATATATATATATATATATATATATATATATATATATATATATATATATATATATATATATATATATATATATATATATATATATATATATATATATATATATATATATATATATATATATATATATATATATATATATATATATATATATATATATATATGGTAAAGATTCGTTTTAGGTCCGTGCCAGTATCTACCTTATGAACCATCAGTATCTCTTCATATATAATCTTTTCTAAAACCTTCAACAGTCATGGAAACGCTTTGAAAATCCAATTCAAGGACTTTTTTTTTACTCCTGAAAATAGTGGAGAATGTTTACGGAAGCCTCCTCTGGCGACGGTGCAGCCGGTGTTGCGAGAAATACCTCCTTGCTGAAATAAGTCACGTATACATGTGGGGGGGTCCAGGGGATGGCTAGGGCCCCCTGGTTATAAGGGGGGGTCGAGGGGGGCGCAGCCTCCCCGTTAGTAGGTCGTAAAGTTCCGTTGGAGTAGTTTAAATATGCTCCCCGACCCTAAACCCTCTGCGAGCTATTTTACGGCTGCGTCGGCTGCAGCATCGTCGCGTGTGTGTGTGTGTGTGTGTGTGTTACCACCTGTTGTGTCTGTGTACAGGTCAGCCAGGTCGTGCCGCCCTCCCCCCCCTGCACGGTGTTCCTGGACCTGTCCTGGCCGGGCCGTGCGCCGCGCCGGGTCCACATCCGTCTGAGCCCCGACACCCAGCGGGGCCGCCAGTTCCTGATGCTGTGCACGGGGCAGCGCGGCCCCTCCTACCGCGGCACCAGGCTGTACGGGGTGGGGTGGAAGGGGGAGCCGGGAGAGTGTGTGTGTGGCGGGGACTACGAGAGTAATGATGGTAAGGGGGAATGTGTGCTGCTGCCTGGCCTTGAGGAGGGTGGGGAGAGGAGGCCATGGCGGGCAGGGGATGTGTGGGGGGAGGGGAGGCAGGGTGTGTTTGGCATCACCACCAGGGACAGTCAGGGTGTGTTGCCTTGGTGTGTCTTCGGTGAGGTGGTGGAGGGACTGCACGTGGTGGCCGAGGCAGCCCAACACAGCGACATTACGGAGGTGACTGTGGTGGACTGTGGCGTGGTGCTGTAAGGGTATACTGGCCTGCACCACCACCACCACCACCACATTAAGGAGGTGACTGTGGTGGACTTTGTGGTGTTGAGGGTACTGGCCTGCACCACCACCACCACCACCACCATCACCACAACATTATAGAGGAAATTGTGGTGGACTTTGTGGTGTTGAGGGTACTGGCCTGCACCACCACCACCACCACCACCACAACATTATAGAGGAAATTGTGGTGGACTTTGTGGTGTTGAGGGTACTGGCCTGCACCACCACCACCACCACCACCACAACATTATAGAGGAAATTGTGGTGGACTTTGTGGTGTTGAGGGTACTGGCCTGCACCACCACCACCACCACCACAACATTATAGAGGAAATTGTGGTGGACTTTGTGGTGTTGAGGGTACTGGCCTGCACCACCACCACCACCATCACCACAACATTATAGAGGAGATTGTGGTGGACTGTGGTGTTGAGGGTACTGGCCTGCACCACCACCACCACCACCACCACAACATTATAGAGGAGATTGTGGTGGACTTTGTGGTGTTGAGGGTACTGGCCTGCACCACCACCACCACCACAACATTATAGAGGAAATTGTGGTGGACTTTGTGGTGTTGAGGGTACTGGCCTGCACCACCACCACCACCACCACCACAACATTATAGAGGAGATTGTGGTGGACTTTGTGGTGTTGAGGGTACTGGCCTGCACCACCACCACCACCACCACCACCACAACATTATAGAGGAGATTGTGGTTGTTTTCTTAATGTATTGTTGTTGTTTTTTATTTCCTGTAACCTCAAGTTCAGTATAATGTGTTGGTCAGTTTCTTGTACTATTGAGCATGATGTTTTGTACAGTACAGTAATCCCTCCTTATACACGGAGGTCAGGTTTCAAATTAGACCGTGCATTAAGAAAAATCGTGTATAACTACATTAGACACTGGGAAAGGGCAGAAAATTAAAGTTTACCCTCTTTTACTCAAATTACTTAGTGTTCTTTTGCTGTGAATTTCCCTTTTCTTCTAACACTTAATTTTGAACGAGAACATTAATTGTCCGTCATCCAAGGCTTCATTAAACCAGTGTTTCTCTACACACAAAGGAAACAGTGTCCGCGCTGGACCTGTTTGCTGCTTCGTGCTGTTAAGTGTGTGACCTTCACGGATGGAAAAAAATATCATTTATGCAATAAAAGGAATTGAAACTGGACTTTTAGAATTGATTTTTCCTTTTCCTTTTCCATATTCTTAATTACTACGAGAAAACAGTATTGGGGCAGGAAGGAGAAAAACTTAGCCATGCGCAAATAATAGTCTATATTTGACTCGACGTCAAGCAACCCTGTTACACAGTCATGCATGTCATTGTTAGAGGTATATTAAGCAGTAAATGGAGAAAATGCAACCTACAGGTCAATTACTGAGAGGGGTTGGCTACATGTTTTTAGGGAGAGAAATGGTTGTGGAGTGGTGGAGATCACCAGAGATGAAAAAAAGCCTTACAAGAGTGGAATAAATAATACAAGATAAGAGAGAGAGAGAGAGAGAGAGAGAGAGAGAGAGAGAGAGAGAGAGAGAGAGAGAGAGAGAGAGAGAGAGAGAGAGAGAGAAAACACAAACTTATATAGATTGCGGAAATAAGAAAGAACTGTGATATTTTAGTGAAGTTTAGCTTAAAGTTACTCCTACAGTTGTCGTAATCGTCAACATTTGGCAGCCAAGCCTATTTTTGGCAATTAGGTCGGGGTCTCAAACATCGTCTCCCAAAACACCGTCCTTGTCCGACGCTTCGTTAAAATGTTATATTCGAAAAGCTGTGCGTCATGGCCCCTGGGACGCATAGTAGTGTCAGGAAGTAATTCCGGCCAGCACTGTGCACCGTGTTCCCGCCGCGTGATAACACTGAAGATAAGCTGATATATGGATGATGTTGGGAAATGGGTGAATTGTAAGCAACTGAAGCTGAATGGGATGAAACTGAATGCTTGATATTGTGGGGAAGAACAAGGATCTCAGGAGGCTGGATATTTCCACTCCTCGGATAAAAGATGTGAGTGTGAAAAAGTCAGTCCAAGATTTAGCCGTGATACTTGACTGCACTCCAAGAACACTCCAAGAACAGATCAATCCTGCACACACACAGAGCAATGATATAATATTCCCTCACCGCCAATATTACAGGAATGCAAAAATACAAATATCAAGTACCAAGAATATAAATACCTCAGGCTACTTTCATATACAAAATAATATAAGATTATATCCTTCTGTCTTAGTAATACTACACTAAAAATATCTATATCTATATCATTTTGAGTTAATATATGTCACTTTACATACTCTAAATGCTATTGACTTAATAGCACACTAAATATAGCTAAATGTATAGAATGTATATAGATATGTAATGAGATGATGCGATAACACATATACTGGCCGGCATTTCCTCGCCCATTACCACACCCCCCAAACAGTGAGAACAAACAAACTAACACACAAACGCACGTTTATAACATAATAGAAAAACTGTGAAAAAATCCAATCCTAAGGCATAGCTGTGATACGCATAGTTTCCATGTCATCATTAGGTCTTGAGCCTTTTTATAAATACAACTACTCTTTTATTAAATAACCTAGCTAGGTGCACACTCGCCTATACCAATTATTGGTGTTGTTTCTGACGCAACTATTTTGAGTGTATTGAAGTTCTATTTCTGTCCTTAACAGAGAAGGAAGAATAGTTGACATATATATGGAAGACTACGGCTACACTCGTCGCTCCACACCAGGCCATAGAGTTTTTTGATAGCTAATAAATAGTTTTAGAGTTAGTTAAGTTACTCTGTTGCCTTTGAAGGTGATAAATAAGTAATGGTTGTTAATGTGGATGTAAATACTGTTAGGCCCGCCGCCCTTCCTCCAGCCCGCCACGAGCAGCAGCAGGAAGGAAGGACAACACAACTACCACTGACGGGTGGAGCCACAGCCTCTACTAGAGCCCCATAAAACACCCAAGAAGAAGAGGCCAAGGAGGTGCAGACGGAGGCCTGGAGCAGGCTGCCCCGACAAGCAGCGTGCAGGCCGCCCCAGCCCCCAAGATCACCGTGGTGTTGGGGGAGGCAGGGATGAAGGACAGCAGGTGAGGAAGGCGATTAATGCCCCACATTCGTGTCGTTGGGGACAGTGTATGATGAAGAGTGTCAGTTGGGGTGTAAGGGTGTGAGTGGCGCCGCCAGGAGTGAGGAGAAGGCAGGAGACCTTCTGGATCTGGGTTATTGATGCGCCGGTACAGTTGTGCAGGATCCCACACCGTGGAGCAGTATTCCAGTGTTGGTCTCACAAGTGTGTCATGAGCTATGTGTTTAATGTCAGGTGTGCAGTTATGTAAATTCCTCCTCAGGAACCCCAGTGTTCTGTGGCACTGATATGGTCTATGTGGGTGTTGAATTTCAAGTTAGTTGAGAGATGGATACCAAGGTACTTGTGTGTGTGAACTGATTCTAAGTCTGAATTGTGGAGAGTGTGAGTGTGATGTTGTGCGCTCTGGTGAATCTTAATAGTTTGCATTGGTCTGGTCTGAAGTGCATCTGCCAGGTGCACCCACCGCTGGAGGGCGTCCAAGTCGTTTTGTAGTAGTCTGCAGTCGTCAGTAGTCTTTACTGCTCTAAACTATCGTCGGCAAATAGTCCAGTGGAAGAGTTAGGCGATGAGAGTGGAAGATCGTCAATGTACAGGAGGAAAAGAAGGGGCCCAGAACGGTGCCTTGTGGGACACCTGAAGGAACAGGGACTAACTGTTTGGGTGTTATTCCAGAAATCAGATTGGGCTAGGTTAGATTGGTCTGTTTTATTTGCCTTTTCTGCCATTTTGAGCACTTTTTTACCCTTGCACTTGTTCCATTTACTGGTGGGTTAGGTCAGCTTGCCTTGGTATAAATCTGGCAGGCTTTGCGCTGCTCTGTTGTCAATGGTGGGTGTACGTCTGGAGCTTTCCCTGTTACTTTAAGGTGATGGCTCTCTCTGTGTGTTGTGTTGTTTAATGTGTCCCTTGTTACAGGCGATGATGGGTCAGCGGCAGACATTGTGGAAGCAGTCCTCTGAGTCGTGGGAGGACGCCACAACAGACTACACTATCAAGGAGACTGTCTGCCAGGATCTTATTCAATAGTGAGTTACAAAGTTTTCATGCAATGATATACTAGAATCACTCCAGTTTTGGGTCACTTGACAAGTATATATATATTAGGATGTACTGATGTATATCGGTATCGGCTGATTTTCTGCCGATACCGTTACCGATACTTGAAGGAGTTTTGTACGTGTCATGTCACTCGTTGCAGCTAATTTTGTTCAACATAAATTTGATTTTCTAAATTGTTGAAAAATATTAGAAAAGTGTAATTATCCAGTATCATGATACTACATAGTTTGGAATTTCCTGCGATTTAATTTCTTATGACTTTAAACAATAAGATTCATATTACTTTGAACACAAGCATATAATGCTTGGTATACAGTACAGCCTTTGTACCGCGGACGCGTACAATACAGGTTTAGTAGCTTGGGCGCGGGTGGCGGAGCCCTCTCCCCCCCCCATTTGCCTGCCTCACGCTGCCAGGGTCTGGGGACTTCTTCAGTCTTCTGCCTAAATGTACAGCAATTAAGGTAAAGCTAACCTTGCTGAGTCAACTAGACCTCACCAGGCGCCTCCTCCCTCGCCCCTTGTCATGGGGGTAACACTTGGGTTAACTGCTGCCTCGCCGCACCGTACAGGGTCAGTATGCGAAGGACTCCCCAGAGACGTGCCAGGCGGATGAGGAGGAATGTTTAGGTCTGGGTCGGCCATGAGCAGCTCCTGACGCCCCCACACGCCCTCACTTTTTAGTTTCTGCCCTGGGGAGACGCGCCCTGAGGGAGGATCCGCCCAGGGAGAGAATATACCCCAGGGAAGGAGTGGCCGCCATGGTGAGTACGTGGGAGCTGTGGAAGAGGTGTCAAAATGGATAAATATGAACTGTTTGGTTTATACGTGGCAAGGTGAGCTTCATGTCTGTATTGCTGTTTGTCTGTTTGTCTGTGTGGTATGCTGACCGTGCTGACCCCTAAGGCTTGTCTGTGGCTGTGGAGTGCTGTGGGAGGAGATATTAATGGTTGGCTGTGAGGGAGAGGTCTATTACGTCTCAAAGTGCTCATGTGACGGAGCTGCGCACGGAGGCCACGCGTAGCTATATCATGCGTGTCCTTAACTCTGTCTTACCCTTGATACTACTAACACATTATTTTTGTGGTTGTGCGTACAGGCGCTGGCAAATTGTCGTGCTCCAAACATAGGCCTATGCATTTATCATTTTTAGTGCTCATGTGATGGAGTTGAGCACCGAGGCTATGCGCTGCTATATCGTGTGTGCCCTTAACTCTGTCTGATAGTACTAACACATTGTTTTGGTGGTTGTGCATACAGGTGCTGGCAAATTGTTGTGCTCCAAACATAGGCCTATGCATTTATCATTTTTAGTACTCATGTGGCGGAGTTGAGCACCGAGGCTATGAGCTTCTATATCGTGTGTGCCCTTAACTTTATCTTACCCTTAATATTACTAACACATTATTTGAGGGTTTGTGTAGACGGGAGGTCACTGCATGCACCTTTGTTTATCAGTATTAACCCGGTAGCAGCGACGGGTCAAATTTGTGGCTTTACCGTGTAGCAGCGACGGGTCAAATTTGTGGCTTTACCGTGTAGCAGCGACGGGTCAAATTTGTGGCTTTACCGTGTAGCAGCGACGGGTCAAATTTGTGGCTTTACCGTGTAGCAGCGACGGGTCAAATTTGTGGCTTTACCGTGTAGCAGCGACGGGTCAAATTTGTATTTTACCGTGTAGCAGCGACGGTCAAATTTGTGGCTTTACCGTGTAGCAGCGACGGGTCAAATTTGTGGCTTTACCGTGTAGCAGCGACGGGTCAAATTTGTGGCTTTACCGTGTAGCAGCGACGGGTCAAATAATTTTGTGGCTTTACCGTGTAGCAGCGACGGGTCAAATTTGTGGCTTTACCGTGTAGCAGCGACGGGTCAAATTTGTGGCTTTACCGTGTAGCAGCGACGGGTCAAATTTGTGGCTTTACCGTGTAGCAGCAACGGCCCAAATTTGTGGCTTTACCGTGTAGCAGCGACGGCCCAAATTTGTGGCTTTACCGTGTAGCAGCGACGGGTCAAATTTGTGGCTTTACCGTGTAGCAGCGACGGGTCAAATTTGTGGCTTTACCGTGTAGCAGCGACGGGTCAAATTTGTGGCTTTACCGTGTAGCAGCGACGGGTCAAATTTGTGGCTTTACCGTGTAGCAGTGACTGGTCAAATTTGTGGCTTTACCGTGTAGCAGCGACGGGTCAAATTTGTGGCTTTACCGTGTAGCAGCAACAGGCCAAATTTGTGGCTTTACCGTGTAGCAGCGACGGGTCAAATTTGTGGCTTTACCGTGTAGCAGCAACAGGTCAAATTTGTGGCTTTACCGTGTAGCAGTGACTGGTCAAATTTGTGGCTTTACCGTGTAGCAGCAACAGGCCAAATTTGTGCCACGGTTTAAAACTCCCAAAAATAGATGATACATAATCTGATCACAAATGCTTTGATATATAGGTATTATGAAATGGTTTGTGTGAGGGGTGATTTTTTTCTCATTTTTCTTGCTTGCCATTAAGAAACATGATCCCTGCTGCTACCGGGTTAAGGATACGAGAAATAAAGTAGAAGATACATGATAAATTACAGACATACACCCAAAGTTGCAACATAAGAATATAAGTACATAGGAACATTAGATTAGGTTAGGTGAGGTAAGGTTAACCCGTCCGCTGCGATTGGCACGGATTTTTCCTTCACTGGTAGCCTGGTAACATACACTCCCAGGTCTTTCTCTGCCTCTGTGGTGGATAGTGGAGTGTTTCTCATGTGATATTGATGTGCTGGATATCCCTTCACTGGTAGCCTGGTAACATACACTCCCAGGTCTTTCTCTGCCTCTGTGGTGGATAGTGGAGTGTTTCTCATGTGATATTGATGCGCTGGATATCCCTTCACTGGTAGCATGGTAACATACACTCCCAGGTCTTTCTCTGCCTCTGTGGTGGATAGTGGAGTGTTTCTCATGTGATATTGATGTGCTGGATATCCCCTCCCAAGGTGCAGGACTTGACATTTTTCTTCATTGAATTGTAGCAGCCACTTTTTGTTCCATTCCTGTAGCTTGGTGATGTCTTCTGGTAGGAAATCCACAGTCAAGGGGTTAAGAAGCTGATATAGGGAACATGTCTGAAGGAAAAAAGAAGTACAGTTTCCCATATAGAAGTGTGGATGAGTGGAATGGTCTAAAGGAGGAGACTGTGGAGGCAGGGAGTGCATCAAATGAGGGAGAGCTTGGACATATATCGACAAGGAGACAGGACTATCCCATCTTAGCTCAGGCCCTGTAAACCACAAATAGATACACACAGGGAGATGCTTGAGAGACATAAAGAAATATAGCTTCCCACACAGAAATATAGAGGTTTGGAACAGACTAAGTGAGGATGTAGTATCAGCGAGGAGTGTGCAAAGCTTTAAGGAAAAGTTGGATTAATGTAGATACGGAGACAGAACCACACGAGCGTAAAGCCCAGGCCCTGTTAAACTACAACTAGGTAAATACACACTCATACATGCACACTCTAACCACTCCCACTCATCCCCCCTTCAGATGGATGACATGTTTCTGGAGGGCAAGATGGAGGTGGGGGAGGAGGTGCGGCGGCAGTGCCATGACCCTATGCTGGCCCCCACGCCGGTGCTGCTGGCTCGACGCGAGGTTCCGGCGCGCCACCCCCGGGCCACCACCACGCAGCTGCATCACATCAGCGAGGAGATGCTGGTTTACCGCAAGCACAACCTCCTCTCCTGCCAACTGCCCGGCTCACCCAAGTCCACGTTCCTTATGGTATTCAGCCCCGATGGGTGAGTGGGGGGGCAAGGTTTTATTTCTTTATTTTATTTACAGGAATGGAGATGGTATGGGCACCTTGAAATGATATAAAAAAACATGCATAAAAAAAGACATGGGAAAAGAAGTACAGTAAAAAAACGCAAGTGAATTATAAGAAATCACGGAAATTCTAAAAAAAAAAATGCAAAAATAAGACATGGGGAAAGAAGTAGGGTAAAAAAACGCACCTGAATTATAAGAAATCACAGAAATTCTGATAATAGAAAAATAAAAAATAAATGCTTGGTGATGTCTTGTAGGAAAGCCATAGTCAAGGGGTCAATCAACTTGTCTTGTTCTCTCTGCAGGTCAAAGGTCGCCTCCACCCACGGCGACCACAACATCTACGTCAGCGAGGTCAACACAGGTCAGTGCATCTGTACGCTGGAGGGACACCCGCGAACCCCGTGGTGTGTGGCCTTCCACCCCGCCTCCAACGAGATAGTGGCCTCGGGCTGCCTCGGCGGGGAGGTGCGCGTGTGGGGCCTCAAGGTGGGTAGGGGGTGTTGGGTGTAATACAGGAGTTTGTTTTGCATATGTTTATTTTCATTTATTATTTATTATTTTTTGTTTTTATACCTTTTTTTTATTTCATGTTTTCATTTTTTGCATATGTTTATTTTTATTTATTATTCCTCATATTTTGTTTTATTTTGTTTTTATACTTTTTTTATTTTATGTTTTCAGTTGTTTTTATTTATCATACCTTACTTTTTTCATTCTTTGTTACACCTTATTTTTCAACAGCTGGTATCTTTAAATGTAGCTTTGTATAACTTTTCTTAACAGTGTATCTTTAAATAACATTTTTTTCCTTCCTTACATTGCTTATTTTTAGCAGTTTCCATTTTTAATACCAACAAAACCAAACCTAACCTAACCTCATCTAGCATTGCCTATCCTAACCTTACCATACCTATATATAACTTTTCTTAACAGTGTATCTTTAAATAACTTACTTTTCCTTCCTTACCTTGCTTATTTTTACCAGTGTCCATATTTAATACCAACAAAACTTAACCTAACCTAACCTCACCTCACCTTGTCTAGCCTAACCTCACCATACCTATATATAACCTGAATAAGACAACCTCACTATCATCTATCTTATCTCCTCATTCAACCTTATGTGTTATGTGTAAAGCAACTTAACCTAACCTAACCTCACCATACCTATATATAACCTGAATAAGACAACCTCACTATCATCTATCTTATCTCCTCATTCAACCTTATGTGTTATGTGTAAAGCAACCTAACCTCACCATACCTATATATAACCTGAATAAGACAACCTCACTATCATCTATCTTATCTCCTCATTCAACCTTATGTGTTATGTGTAAAGCAACTTAACCTAACCTAACCTAACCTCACCATACCTATATATAACCCAAATAAGACAACCTCACTATCATCTATCTTATCTCCTCATTCAACCTTATGTGTTATGTGTAAAGCAACTTAACCTAACCTAACCTAACCTCACCTCGTCTATCCTAACCTCACCATACCTATATATAACCCAAATAAGACAACAACATCACAATCTTTATCTTTTTGTTCGACGTTATGGTTGTGGTGGTTGTCAATGTGGTGCGTTAAGTTGAGTGGTGGTGATGGTGGTGAGGTCTTTAAATAACTTCTTTTTCCTTACTTTGCTTATTTTTTCCAGTTTCCATTTTTCATACCAACAACACCTAACCTAACCTAACCTTACCTCGTCTAGCATTGCCTAGCCTAACCTTACCATACCTATATGTGACCCGAATAAGACCTCATCATCACCATCATCTTCCCCTTCTGTCTCTCTCCGGCATATGACCACAGATGTTGCACCGAGTAAATGAAACTTTCCAACTTTCATCACCGTCATCTTTATTTTCTCATTCGACGTTATGTGTAGTAGATGGTTGTGGTGGTTGTCAATGTGGTGCGTGTAGTAGAGTGGTGGTAACGGTGGTGTGGTTGCAGGGCGGCAGTGAGGTGTGGACGACAGAGAAGAGCACGGTGATCGCCTCCCTCGCCTTCCACCCCACGGACAAGGTGCTGGTCATCGCCACCTACAATGAGATATACTTCTGGGATTGGTTCCAGCCGCAGCCCTTCACCAAGATATGCACGGCTGATGAGAAGGAGAAAGTCAGGTGTGTGTGGGAGACGTATGCGCATGTGTGTGTGTGTGTGTGTGTGTGTGTGTGTATTTACCTAGTTTTACCTAGTTGTGACATACGGGAAAAGAGCTACGTTCGCGCTGCCCCACCTCCATATCCTCTCTTAATCAACTTTTCTTGTGTGTGCGTGTATAAAATGGTAGTGATAAAGTGTGGTGTGTGAGGGGGACTTGGTTGT
>NW_026111988.1:212500-268235 GCF_024679095.1 Eriocheir sinensis
TGTCATATCGTCATTTTTTTTACCCTGATTTTTGCTGTTTGTTTGTCTGTCTGTCTGTCTGTCTTTATTCATCTGTTTGTCTGTTTATATTCTTTAATTTCTACTTTATTTATCTATATATCCAACTGTCTATACATCCGTCCATCTGTCTGTCTGTCTGTTCCATTCATTATCTCTGTCTGTCTTTATCCATCCATTAGTGTGTTTATATTCTTTAATTTCTGCTTTATTTATCTATCTATCCAACTGTCTATATGTCTGTCTGTCTGTCTGTTCCATTCTATATCTCTTTCTTTGTCTGTCTCTATCCATCCATTCTATATCTTCTTCATTCTCATTCATCCTTCATCTCTTCTTTCTATATCTTTCTCATCCATTCTATATCTCTTTCTTTGTCTGTCTTTATCCATCTGTCTGTCTGTATCCTTTTATCCATACTTTATTAACCTCTATATCCATCTGTCTATATGTCTGTCTCTACCACCAGCAGCAGCTTAACCTAACCACCCCTTACCTCCCCTACAGGACTCCACCAACACAAGCGACCCACCCAGGCCATCCTCAGCCTTATGGGGCGGGGGCGGCCTCGGGGGGGACACGGACGGCGGCGGAGCAGGGGCGGGGGAGGGCGAGGAGCGGGTGGAGGAGTCATCCAGCTTGGGGGCGGCTCGATCGCTGCGCCAGATGGTGAGTGACGACAGCGCCTCCTCCTCAAGCCTAGACTCGTCCTCCTCAGCGACCTCTGGGGCTAGCCGAGCCTCGGAACGCAACACCCGACTCTCGCTCCTGTGGACGTCTCGGCTCCATCGTCTGGGGCAAGATTCCGACGGGTGGCGACCGATGCGACTCCTAACCCATGGGAGCCCTGACCTGACCCCGCCCCAGGCCCCCAGGGTGATGACGAACGTGGGGTTAATGAAGAGGAGGCTAGTACTGGGGTGTCAACGTCCACCCCGTCGCCGCTGTCCGGGGCACGGGGCGAACGGTCAAGCCTCCATTGGGGTTACTACTTCCATCTATCCGACCGCCCTGGGATTCACGGCAGGCGACCAGGGCGGGTCAACCGGGGCAGAGGCAGCGCGGGGCCGCCGGATGTGGCCCCGAGACCGGCGACCGGAGCGGCCGCGGGGCCCGGGGTGGAGTCCAGGGATGCTGTTGATGATCCGAGTGATGCGACACAGCCCCCTCTGCCCCCCGGTCCTCCTCCGCTTCCCCCTCTCCCTCCAGCCCCTCCACTGTCCCCTGTCCCTATTGTCCCCTCGCCTCCACTTCCTCCTCTCCCGCCTCTTCCGCCCTATGATCCACCGCTGCCCCCTCCCGCTCTGCCTTCTGATCCACCCACCGATCCACCATTCTCGAGACTTTCCACCCATGCCGAGCTGCCTGATCTCTATCCTACGCTGCCGCCGTCACCGCTCAGCTCCCTAGCGGATCTCTCGGCTGCTCCACATCCACATCCACCGTCGGAACGCGCACGCTCTCTCGCACGGCTCCTCTCCCTCCCCCTGCCCTCCACCCTTCTTCCACGTTCCTCCACCCCATCCTCTGTCCCTCTCTCCTCGCTCCGTAATCCCTCCCGGTCCGATGCCCCCTCCTCTTCCTCCTCCTCCTCCACCTCCTCCTCCACCAATCCACTCTCCTCCGACCGGCTCCGCTCTTCCATGGCGCGGCTTCTCTCCCGCCATCCCTGTAATTACTTCTCCAGGTCCTCCGCCTCGCACTCCGCCTCCACCCCCTGCTACTCCATCCGAAATCCATCTCATCCGCTGTTCAACACATCCCTTGACACCATTTCGGATGACGCCTCGGGATCCAGGGCGTCGTCGTCGTCGGGGCTGCTCGGGGCGATCCGCGGGGCCGACCTTCCCCCGGGGCCGTCTGCCAGGTCTCGCTCGGCCCTGGACTCGCAGATTGGGGTCCGGGTCCTCAGCAGACACATCGTTAATATAGAACAGATATGCATGTGAGTATCGGCCATTTTCTTATTATTTTCTTTATTTTTATTTATTGATTTTTATTTCTTTGTCATCATCATCGTCATTATAGAACAGATATGCATGTGAGTATCAGCCATTTCCTTACTATTTTCTTTTTTTATTTATCCATTGTTTTTATTTCTTCGGCATCGCAATTATCAATGTAAGACAGATATGCACTTTCGTCTTCTATAGGAGCACACATACACAGACGCACACTCACGCACACACATATGCATAACACCATCTCTCGTCCATACACACACACACACACACACACACTCACTCACACCCCATTCTATCACCCATATCCTCACCTGCTCCCTCCCACACACACACACACACACACACACTCACACACACACTCACTCACACCCCATTCAATCACACATATACTCACCTGCTCTCTCACACACACACACACACACACACACACACACACACACACACACACACACACACACACACACACATTACTATCACCCATACATACCCATTCTGCCCACACCCCACACCCCCCCTCCCATTCCCCCTCTCTCTCCCCCCTCCTCCCCCCCCACCTGCCTACTCATGCCCCCCCTCTCTCCCCCTCTCCCTCAGTGCCCTGCTGGAGATCAACAACCACACCAGGGAGGAACAGATGCTTCAGCAGATCTGCCTCATGCTCAACGATATCCAGGAACAGATCCACTCTCTGCGGCTGCCCGAGGACTCCCAGGTGGTGGAGGACCTCGCCGGGGCCTTCTCCGAGACCCTGCCCACCCCGCCCAAGTTGATTCAGGTGGGTGGAGGGTGGCTTAGGGTCAGTGATAAGGCCAGTAAAAGGTCATTACTAGTGTGGAAACTAAATTATATTCTCTTTATTTATTTATTTATTTATTTTATTTTTTTATGTGAGTGCCCAAGTTGATTCAGGTGATTGAATGGTGGCTTAGTGTCGGTGATCAGGCCAGTAAAGGGTCATTGCTAACGCGGAAACTAAATTACATTCTCTTAACCCGTCCACTGCGATACCAAAGCCAAATCCATGACAGTCGCAGCGGACGGGTTGAATGGTAACATATCACGAATGACATTACTAGTGCTGAAACTTAAATTACATTCTCTCAACCCGTCCGCTGCGATACCAAAGCCAAATCCGTGGCAGTCGCAGCGGACGGGTTAATTAAACGGTAACATATCGCGAGTGACGGAGGAAAGAGAAGGAGATAACACGCCACAATCTATCTATCCATAATCTATTCTCTATTCTCATTCTCGGCGACAGGAGGAGGAGGGAGGAGAGGCGCCCGTCCCCCCTCCCGACCTACCTCCTCGGCAACAGTGAGTCTAGTGGCGGGGGTGGTGGTAGCAGTGGTGGTGGTGGTGGTGGTGCAGGGGCGGCGGCGAGCTCCCCCTTCCTGCCTAGGGTACACCAGCGCACCTCCTCGGGCTACCTGTGTCCCCGACCTACCCCGAGTTCAAGGTGGGTGTTATTCTAGTGGTTTTTCTTTTCTTTTCGTTTTATCTTATTTTCTTTATTTTTCTTCCTCTTTCTACTATTTTCCCTTTCTTCTAATTCTCTTCTTCTCTCTCTTTCCATGTTTTGTTTTACTTCTTTTCATTTATTTTCTCATTTTCTTTCATTATCTCACTATTCTCCTTTCTCCCATTTTCCTCTTTTCCTATTCTTTCCTCTCCACTCCTTTCTCCTCCTCCCCTTCCCCTCTTCTCCCCTCCCTCTGCACCTCCCCCCTCTTCACCCCTTCTCCTCCCCTTCCCCTCTTCATTCCTCTTCTCCCCTCCCTCTGCACCTCCCCCCTCTTCACCCCTTCTCCTCCAATTCCCCTCCTCATTCCTCTTCTCCCCTCCCTCTGCACCTCCCCCTCTTCACCCCTTCTCCTCCCCGTCCCCTCTTCATTCCCCTTCTCCCCTCCCTCTGCACCTCCCCCCTCTTCACCCCTTCTCCTCCCCTTCCCCTCCTCATTCCTCTTCTCCCCTCCCTCTGCACCTCCCCCTCTTCACCCCTTCTCCCCTTCCTCAGGTTACTCCGCACCTACCGAGGGATGTACAGCCGGGGATGTGAGGCGCGGCTACGCTCCTCCAGCTGCACATGCTTCCAGAGGGGCGGCCAGGGGTGCCTCCGCCGGCCCCCCCTCGCGCAGGTCCGACGGGGAGCAGCGTGGGGTGGTGGGGGGCACTGGGGGGGCAGTCATCGGACCCTTGCCAACGCCGCCCCCAGACCAGGGTACGGACGAGGAGCAGCCGAGGCATATTGTTCGTATCGTCACCGGGAGCCATTACAGACAGGCCGCCTCGGATGTCCAGGTTAGTGTGTGTGTGTGTGTTTGTGTGAGAGAGAGAGAGAGAGAGAGAGAGAGAGAGAGAGAGAGAGAGAGAGAGAGAGAGAGAGAATCCGCTGCGTGAATCAAGCGTAATTGTTAGTGTTGGTGTGTTGTGGTGACAAGTGAGTGTGTATTTGTTTTCTGAATGAGTCTGTTGTACCGCAGTCTAAAATGATCTGTTGGGGGAGGCTGTTCCAGTGGTGTATGGTGCGTGGAAAGTATGAGTGCTTGTGTGCGTCAGTGTGCGTGTGATATGTTTGGTGTGTTTGGTTGTGTGTGTTACGAGTACGCTGGCTGTTTGTGTTGTGTAAGTATGTGTATCAGTGTCAATATGAGTGTGATCTTGTACATAAGTGTAAGTCTGTGTGCTTGTCTGCGTATGTGAAGAGGTTCCATGTTTATCTGGTGTTTATCCGTGTTGTGATACCAGGCGTTCAAGTGTAATTGTTTGTAATGAATGTGTGTGTGCTTGTCTGCATATGTGAAGAGGTTCCATGTTTATCTAGTGTTTATCCGTGTTGTGATACCAGGCATTCAAGTGTAATTGTTTGTAATGAATGTGTGTGTGTGTGTCTGCATATGTGAAGAGGTTCCATGTTTATCTGGTGTTTATCCGTGTTGTGATATCAGGCGTTCAAGTGTAATTGTTTGTAATGAATGTGTGTGTGTGTGTCTGCATATGTGAAGAGGTTCCATGTTTATCTGGTGTTTATCCGTGTTGTGATACCAGGCGTTCAAGTGTAATTGTTTGTAATGAATGTGTGTGTGTGTCTGCGTATGTGAAGAGGTTCCATGTTTATCTGGTGTTTATCCGTGTTGTGATACCAGGCGTTCAAGTGTAATTGTTTGTAATGAATGTGTGTGTGTGTGTCTGCATATGTGAAGAGGTTCCATGTTTATCTGGTGTTTATCCGCGTTGTGATATCAGGCATTCAAGTGTAGCTCTTTGTAATGAACCTACCCCCCTTGGTGTTGATTTGCTCTAACCTATCAATGTGTCTGTGTGTGTGTGACTAATCTAAGGGCACTCACTAGCTTAAAACAAAGGGCAAAGGTAGTACCAGGTGTTCAAGTGTAGTTTGCGGGCATTTTTATTTTTTTTTCAGCGGGCTTTTTCTTTCACATTTGTTAGCTTTTTGTATTCCCTTGAACTGACTCCTTTGCTGTAAAAAAAAAATTAAATAAAAAAAAGTTTGCAATGAACCTTCCCGCCTTGGTGTTGATTTGCTCTAACCCATCAATGTATCCGTGTGTGTGTGACTCAGCTAAGAGTTACTAGTTTAAGACAAAGGGCTGAGGGCCGTGTTTTAAGACGCCATCGCTTCTCACATCAACTATTTCTAAAGGTCAGAGAGGGGATCAAACTGTTTTTCATGAGTGTTTTTTAAGGTTCATGGCACAGAAGAAGCGTCACACTACCATCAGGGTCATAAAACTACCCCTGGAAAGGCCTACAGCTCCTACGAAAGCCATGTCAAATATGTGAACTTGGGCGACGAAATGTTTTAAAACACGACCTTAAGACAAACATGAACCATTTGTCATCACACAATTCTTTACACAAACCACCTATAGGAGGATCAAGGAGCCAGCCAGGAGGACGGATCACCAACTCCATCTCCTCCACCTCCACCTCCACCTCCGCCTCCACCACCACCACCAGCACCAGCAGAACCACCCAGTCAGTCACCTCCACTCAGTACAGCCACCACCACAGCCTCCACTTCTACAGCGAGCACCACCTCCTCTTCCTCCTCCTCCTCCTCCTCTTCCGCCAGTAACAAGGACTTGAGGAACAGTACGAGTAAGTTCTTGTTTGTTTGTTTGTTTTTTGTTTTTTGTGTGTTTGTTGAATATTTTGAAATTTATTTATATTTGTTTTGGTGTTTTTTTTATAACATTTTTTCCACTTCTGTTCTTCCTCTCCTCCTCTTTCCTTCTCTTCTTCTTCCTCCTGCTCCCACTCCTCTTTCTTCTCCACCTCCTCCTCCCTCTCTTTCTCTTCCCCTCTCCTTCTTTTCCTCCACCTCCTCCTCCTTCACCTTCTATTCCTCCACCTTCTCCTCCTCCACCTCCTCTTCCTCCCCCTCCTTTTTCCTCTTCCTACCACAGGGCAGAGATCGCCACCCTCACAGTCACCCTCCGAGACACAGCCGCCCCCCAAGACCAAGGTGCGGGTGGTGGTGGACACGGAGGGCCGACGCAAGATCCAGCGCACCATACACACCTCGGGTTAGTAGTGATGGGGACAGCACGGCAGCAAAGACCATATTGTACTGAGATTCGTTTTCGCTGATGCTTTCGACTCCCCACAATTTCCCCAAGGCAGCATATATATATACACAAGGAAGAAGGAAGAACATATGAACCAGTACTGTAGCAAGTCAGGCACCAGTGAAGCATTGCCATCTCTTACAAGAAAAATATTCAAAAGCATAAAAAAATTAAAGTATTAGTCCTAATTAGATTCTTGGGTAATGTATATTAAACTATGGTTACATTTAACATTGGCCAAGTTTAATACAAGAAAATGGCCTCATAAGACTGAAACAAATAATCAATGGAAAACAACAAGGGTTAATACAAAAAAAAATATTTATTTATTTATTTATTTATTATTTTTTTTATCATGATTTTTTCAAACCCTGCCAAGGCCACAAGGGAGATTAGCCTGGTTCTCATGGGTATTTTTTCACATAGCTCAAAAGCCCTGTCAAACTATCCCTAGGCCTATAACACTACCCATGGCAATACTAACACAACAACATCTACCAGAGCCTTGTCAAACTATCCCTAGGCTTATAACACTACCCATGGCAATACTAACACAACAACATCTACCAGAGCCTTGTCAAACTATCCCTAGGCTTATAACACTACCCATGGTAATACTAATACAACAATTTCTACCAAAGCCTTGTCAAGCTATCCCTAGGCTTATAACACTACCCATGGCAATACTAACACAACAACATCTACCAGAGCCTTGTCAAGCTATCCCTAGGCTTATAACACTACCCATGGCAATACTAATACAACAATTTCTACCAAAGCCTTGTCAAGCTATCCCTAGGCCTATAACACTACCCATGGCAATACTAACACAACAACCTCTACCAGAGCCTTGTCGAACTATCCCTAGACTCGGACCAAGAACAGAGAGAGAGAGAGAGAGAGAGAGAGAGAGAGAAGGATGTAGGATATATTGATGCATTCTTGAGTATTGTGAGGCTTGTTTCTGATCCCCTGATGTGTGTGTGGCAGGGCTGAGTCAGGAAGGCGCCAGTGCTGAGGCAGGGAGCAGCACCAGCAGCAGCACCAGCACCAGCAGCCCAGAGGCGAGGGTGCAGGCTATCCGGCGGCTCCTGGAACGCTACCAGATCAGGGCGAATACCTACAGCCCCTCCAGCCCTGTGCCGCGCCCCCCCGGCCCCCCGCCCTCAGCCCCCCCAGGCCTGGACGCCATGGAGGAGGATGCTGGTAAGTTGTAATGCGCGCACACACACACACACACACACACACACACACACTCACACACCATGACTAATTAGAGAGATATACAGAGGTTTAACAGACTGACAGAGGTAGATAGACAGATAGAGACAGATAAACAGACAGACAGAGAACCTAAAATTAATCGCATTATGGACAAGATCTTACGACAACACCCTAACCTCACCCTCCTACCCCCCCCCCCCTACCCCCATTCCCCCACTACAGGGAGATCCTCGAGGACGTGGTTGACTGCTTGCACCACTTGGAGAGGCAGGAGCGGGCGGTGGCAGCGGCAGCGGCGGTCGGGACAAACAACAACAACAGTACTAGTAACACCGATGACCCAAGGAGCAGCAGAACGACGCAACACCAGCGGCTGAGTGAGTGTTGCGCAGAGGTGGCGAGTTTGGTGAACGTGAAACACAGGGACGCAACACAAAAAATATATCAGTCTTTCTGAAATTAGTTTGGTGAGTGTGAAATACAAGAATGCAACACAAACAACATATTAAAGTTTCCGAAATTAGTTTGGTGAGCGTGAAATACAAGAATGCAACACAAACAACATATTGAAGTTTCCGAAATTAGTTTGGTGAGCGTGAAATACAAGAATGCAACACAAACAACATATTGAAGTCTTTTTGAAATTAGTTTGGTGAGCGTGAAACACAGGGACGCAACACAAAAAATATATCAGTCTTTCTGAAATTAGTTTGGTGAGCGTGAAATACAAGAATGCAACACAAACAACATATTGAAGTCTTTTTGAAATTAGTTTGGTGAGCGTGAAATACAGGGACGCAACACAAAAAAATACATTAACCGGTAGCAGCGATGGGCCAAATTTGTGGCTTCACCGTGTAGCAGCAACGGGCCAAATTTGTGCCATTATATAAAGCCCCCAAAATAGATGATACATAATCTGATCACAAATGCTTTGATATATATTATGAAATGGTTTGTGTGAGGTGTGATTTTTTTAAAGAAACATGATCCCCGCTGCTGCCGGGTTAAAGTTTTTCTGAAGTTAGTTTACTGGCCACGGAATACAAAAATGCAATACAAAAAGTTATTAAAGTCATTCTGAAAAGAGTTTGCTGACCAACATTACACAAAAATCAATCCGTCAATCAATTTTCACAAGGGTTGCATACTTAATATTTCAGCGTAAGTCCAGACCTGACCTAACCTGACCTAGCCTAATATATCACTGAACTTCCAGACATCTTTTCCATGCATACCAATCTCACCTTTGTCCCTCATCAATCAATTTTCACAAGGGTTGCATTCTTAATATTTCAGCATAAGTCCAGACCTAGCCTAACCTCTATGCTAACCTAACCTAACCTCTATGTTAACCTAACCTAACCTAACCTATCCTAACCTCTGTGCTAACCTAACCTAACCTCTATGTTAACCTAACCTAACCTAACCTATCCTAACCTCTGTGCTAACCTAACCTAACCTAACCTCTATGTTAACCTAACCTAACCTATCCTAACCTCTGTGCTAACCTAACCTAACCTCTATGTTAACCTAACCTAACCTAACCTATCCTAACCTCTGTGCTAACCTAACCTAACCTCTATGTTAACCTAACCTAACCTAACCTATCCTAACCTAACTTAACCTAACCTAATATATCACCAAACTTCCAGACCTCTTTCTACACATACCAATCTCACCTTTGTCCCTCTTCCCTCCCTCAGCAGACCTCCGCCTCCTGGTACAGCTGACCCTCAAGCTGCTCTACATCCTGCTCAGCTTCCTCTACAACCCCCGGAGGTAAGGACGCACGCCTTGCCTCACATGATGACCTCTTAGCAGGGAAGGGGAAGGCAGGGAAGGGCCAAGAAGAAGGAGGGGAAGTTTTGTAACTTGAATAAGCTGAAGTTAGGCCAGCATGCCTTTTTTTTTTTTTTTTTTTTTTCTCTCTCCATAAAATGCTAACACACAACAGGAGGGTATGCTTTGTGTGTGTGTGTGTGTGTGTCACCGTCAGTGGTGTGTTTCAGGCTGTATGAGGAGCGGCCCATCTCGCGGCTCCCCAACCCCTTCCGCGAGGACGAGGCGGCAGGTCTAGGGAGTGGGGGGGTGGGCGAGGGGGGGCCAGGGCTAGACCTGCCTCCCCCGGCGGGTGATCATGAGCCCCGTGTGCCGGGGCTGACCACCTCGCTGGAGACGGTGCGGCGGGCCATCGAGGCGCTGCGCCACGACGTGGTGGGCGGCACTGGCCCCGCCCCGGACCCCCCCGCCTCCTCTGGCTCTGGCACTGCCTCCACCGCCACCCCAGAGCCCCGCAGCTCGGCCACCAACCTGCCCCGGCGCCTCAACGACTTCCTGAGGAACCTGGCGGCGCGGCAGCACCAGCAGCAGGAGCGTGGGGCAGGGGAGGGCGGGGCACGGGGCGGGGGCCTGCTGCCCCGCAGTGGCTCCCCGTGGCCTCAGCTGGTCATCCCGCGCATCACCCTCAGCGACCCCAGTGGCAGCGAGAGCCAGGTGGAGGAGGAGCAGGGCTCAGCACCCCCCGGCCCCGGCCCCGGCTCAGGCCCCACCTCACGCTCTGGCCCCAGCCTGGCGCGCCGGGACCAGGGGGAGTTCAGCACCCGCTCGGTGTCTGGGGTGCCCCTCAGGCTGCTGGGGCGGCAATACGCCGTGGACCGCCGCAGCCCCGACTCAGAGGACTCATCCGGCCCGCTGGACGGGGCGGGTGACGGCCCCGGCCAGCCCCCGGAGCCCTTCTTCCCCTGGCGGGAGCACCTGGCGCCTTTCGACATGGGGCTGTCCCAGGGCCCCGAGTCGGCCATGTTGTTCCGCAACAACCTGCCCCGCGCCCCGCCCGACCGGGGGGCCGAGCGGGAGGCCGACAGTATCTTCAGCCGCCCCTACTTCACCCCACACCTCAGCTCCTGTCGGGGCATGTCCAGTAAGTGGCTGGGGCGGGGTTTTGGTGTAGAGACAGATGACAGACATATGTATAGAACACTTGCATGCCCAAACACACACACACACACACACACCTGCCTGACTCACTGATCCACCTCTCTCCTGCAGCGCTGGGCATCACGCAGCGCATCCAGGCTTGGGACTTCACCCGCTGCCGCATCCCAGACATCTCGGACGGTAAGTGGGGCTGTGAACACCTTCCACGCGCACACCCATCACTGATACACACACACACACACACACACACACACACCCATCACTGATACACACACACACACACACACACACCCATCACTGATACACACACACACACACACACACACACACACACACACACACACACACACACACACACACACACACACACACACACACACACCCATCACTGATACACACACACACACACACACACACACACCCATCACTGATACACACACACACACACACACATCACTGATACACACACACACACACACACACACACACACACAGGTTAATTTTACTACCTTACATCTCACTTCTCTTTATCCTCCCTAACATAAACTCTCACTTGCTCTTCCCATCCCCCCCCCCCTCCACACCCCCATATTGACCCCTCTTCTGACCTCATGTTCTTTTTTCTTTCATTTGGAGCAGTTTATTTATTTTTTTAAGCTCCCTCCCTTCCTGTAAGAAAAAATCTCCCACACCTTCACTACACCCTCACACCACGCCTGCCTCACCCACACCCGCGCCTCTCATCCGCCCGCAGGTGTGGCTAATGTGGTGGTGCGGAAGTGCAGGATCCACAACGACGCGAGTGTGGACATATCCTCCGACGGCACCATGCTGGCGGCCCTCATCCCCGAGAGCCAGGCGATGACCATGGTTGGTGAGTATCGGGGCAGGGTCGGTACTCTGGAGGGGCTTGGTGAGGGGCTGGAGGAACCTTCCATTAGTTAGTAGTTGTGAATGTGTTTGATAGACATGTTTTAGCTGTTTATCTTATGTCCTTTTATGTGTGTGTGTGAGAGAGAGAGAGAGAGAGAGAGAGAGAGAGAGGTACTTACAGATACTTACAGATACTTACAGAAGACCTCCTGGAAGAGGCTTACGCCTGTGACTCCAGATCTACGTTAACAACTTGTGGCAGTGTGTGGTGGATGATTTGAGCCTTGTAATTATATTCCAAATCTTGGTTAGCCCAGAATTGATCGAGTCTGGATTCAAACTGAATCACTGTTGTTGCCGCCACCACCCACTCAGGCAGTTGATTCCAATTATTCACTACTCTACTTGGGAAAGCATACTTCCTTACATCCAACCGTGATCTTGACTTAAACAGTTTCAATGAATTTCCCCTACTCCTGCTTTCTTCTCTAAGTTTCAATATTCCTCTGGTACATGCATCATCATATTTCCCAGTGAGTATCTTATAGGCCTCAATTAGATCTCCCCTTGCTCTTCTATATGCCAGTGTGGGCAGTCTCAGCTTCCTCAGTCTCTCTTCGTAGGAAAGTCCCTTGAGTTCAGGCACCATCCTAGTAGCCCTTCGCTGAACGTTTTCCACAATTTCAATGTCTTTCACCAAGTAAGGACTCCATACTTGGTTGGCGTATTCAATGCATGGCCTTACCAGTGCCTTAAACAAGGATTTAAATATTTCAGAATCCAATGAAACAAAAGTTCTTCTAATTATTCCCACTAAATTATTGGCTTTATTTACTTTTTCTACTAGATGGTCAGCACAACTTAGTTTATTGTTTATAATGACAACCACATCTTTCTCTGTAGTAATCCTCATTAACTGTTTCTCCATGTGATATCCTTGATCTTCAACAGATGTTCTTCCTATTCTCATGTATTTGCATTTGTCTGGATGAAATCTTAATAACCATTTTTCACTCCATGAATATAAGTCTAACACATCTTGCTGCAACTTCCGACAGTCATCTTCTTCTTTAATGCATCTAAAGATCTTAGTATCATCCGCATACATATATACTTCACTATCATTTGATATTTTATCAGGGAGATCATTTATGAATATTACAAACAGCAATGGCACGAGAACAGACACCTGCGGCACTCCACTTATCACTGGCTTCCAACTTGACATTTCCCCCTTCACCACCACTCTTTGTTTTCTCTGTGTTAGAAAAGCTGTAATCCATTCCTGGTACTCTTTTCCAACTCCATAACTCTTAATTTTACTTATAAGCCTTTTATGTGCCACTCTATCAAATGCCTTCATAAAATCGCAATATATTACATCAATTGCATAACCATCATCAATAGTTTCAGTCCACTTGTCCATAACTTTTATGAGTTGGAGCACCGTTGACCGTCCCGGGATAAATCCATATTGTTTTTCACTAAACAAATTATATGATCTCATGTGCGTCATTATCTCCTCCCTTATTATAGTCTCAAAAATCTTACATATGACACTTGTCAAGCTGACTGGTCTATAGTTTTCTGGGATACACTTGGCACCCTTTTTATATATGGGAGTAATATGTGCAATGAGCCAATCCTGAGGGAGTTCCTTGTGTAAAGGAGTATTGATAAAGTATTTCTAAGGGCACTAATAGTTGTTCCATAGCCTCCTTTATGATTCTAGGGTGTATCCCATCAGGTCCAGGTGATTTATGCTTTTTTAGATTTTCAATGATCTTTTTAATTTTTACTTTAGTAATTTCTAGATGAGTCAAGGTTGGTATACTCTTCACTTCACAGTCTGGCACTTTGCCTTTTGGCTCTTCCACAAAGACTTTTGAAAATTGTTCTGCTAAAATTTCAACTTTCTCCGATTCATTTTCAGTTTTACCATCTTCAGCAATGCCCTTTTGTAAGTCAGGAATCCTGGGTTTACTTTTTACCTTACTCTGGACATATTTCCAGAATACTTTGGGATTCTCTTTTACGTTTTTAGCTGTTTATTTTTCCTTAACCTTCACAGCATTTCGTGTTTCTTTTCTGATTTGATTGTTCAGTCTCCTGTACTCTTTCTCGGTCTCCATATACATTGTCCTGCTGAATGCATTCAAATTCCCTTTTAAAGATTTCATTCTCATCCATAACCTCTGTTTTCTTTTATCTTAGACCACAATTTCTTGTTCATTTGTAAATTTTCATTTGTCCTCTTCCTGTATTGCTTAAAATTCCCTATCCTTCTTGTAGGCACACTCTTTTCTATTGCAACATGTAACTTTGACTTGAATTTACTCCACATTTCTTCTATATTAGTAGCATCAGATAAGTATTCCTTCCAGTCTATCTCCAGTTCCCTTCTCAACAACTCATAATCGGCTTTTTCATACAAATAAATTGTCTTCTTTTCTTGAGCCAGAGTCTCCTCCATGTCACACACAGCGTGAATCACGGCATGGTCACTTCTCCCCAAAGGATTCCCAATCATAACTTCTTCCACAATTGACTCTTCATTAGTGAAGAACAAGTCCAGAGTGTTACCCATATGTTCTCCTCTCATCCTGGTAACATCCTTCACATGTTGCATCAAAAAGCAATCACGCACCTTCTCCATGAATGTAGTTCCAAAATCATTTATTCCAGTGTTAGTGGTGTAATTTTCCCAATTTATTTGTGGCAAATTAAAATCTCCAGTTATAATCTTATAAGTTGCTTTCATCTCATTCATCTCTTGAAACAGGTCTAGAAGCAAATGATTGTTTCTCTCCAGGCTGTTTGGACTCCTGTATATTAATGTTAAAATTATCTTTTCTCCTTGAAGCACAATTTCCAAACAGCAATATTCACAAAATTTGAGACTAAATCAACCTTGTTATATGTGATACCATTTTTCACATATATCAGTAGACCTCTGCCAACATTACCAAAGATATTAGTTTCCTCTATCTCATATCCATCAATATTATATTCTACTATATTTCTCTTGTATCTAAAATGCTTTGGTTTAACTTCAGATAAAGCAATCACACTTGGTTTTTCACTCATGGTATCCAGTAATAACTTCAATTCCAAAATCTTATCACAAGTATATACATCCACATTTGTAAACATAACAATAAACTTACTATTTACATTTTTTACACCACCAACCCCTAGTGTACCAACATTATCTTCTACACTGGCCGTGACCCTTGCTCCTCCACCTTGACAACTCTTCTGTTCCAGGGTGGACCTCTGACCACATGCTTCCCTTCCCTGTCTCCGTTAAGTTTTTGCTTTTCCAACAAGTCCTGATCCAATTGTCTTTCCCTCCTGGTTAAGTCATAGGCCACTCTAAAGTTCTTCAAGTTGTCATCCTTGGCCAATTCTTTAACGTTTCTAAATAAATCATTTCTCACTTCTGGATCAGTCAACACAGTTAGGACGGGCCTTCCTCTGCCTTCCTTCTTTTTCCCGAGCCTTACCACTCTTGCCATCTTCTCTTCATGAATCCCACATGCATTCAAAATTTGTTTCATAATCTGTCTGTCATGTTTAATTCTTTCCTGAAACATACTTGAGTCACACTCTGGAACATTGTATACCACAATGTTATTTTCCTCTTCTTCTTATCATTTAGTTCCTCAAATACTGTATTCATATCCATTTCTTTCTGTATTCCCTGAGACACCTGATGTTCCCCATATGTCCTCTCTCCTTCCTTCATCTCTTTTTTGGTTGACTCCTTCAAGTCTGATAAATTCATTTCAACTCTTTCCATCCGTGAACTCAAATCTTGCATACTCTCCTTGTCTGTCATTACCCTGGCCTCCAGAACCCCCACCCTACCAGTAACATTATCAAGAACTTCTTTATCCACTTTGACTGCTTCACGTATCTCCTGAACCTCAACCTGGATTATCTCCTGTTTCTCAATTAAATCTGCTTGTGTCTTCTCCAGCTTTTCTATATATGATTTTAGTTTGGCACATCCTTTCGTGCAGGAAATACAATGCCAAGTAAATTGAGATCCAGCCTCTTCTTCCACCATAAACTTATAAACATCTGGTGGTATTTTTTCACACTTAGCATGGTACCATGTCTCACATATATCACATAAAATTGCCATATCCTTTTCTCTTACCATTTTACTGCATCTCCCACACACATCCCCTGTACTTTCCTTCCTTTCCTCTTCAGATATTTCTGTTGTTGTTCTGCCTGCAGGTTTCCTCTCAGTCCCACCATCCATTCGTTTATTCTCCATGTTTCTCTTTGTTTACCACTCAGATTACAATTTTAAAGACCTTATTTCAAGAGCTCACGGACGGCACGTCCAGCCCCCACAACACACCTCGCCGATTATTACCAAGGCCTAGCGGAGTGTTATTTGGGGTAAGACAGTGTTATAATTCATTATTGTGTTACTGGGTGAATGTGTGTTACGGTTTGTAGTGCCCTGTGTTACGTCAAGTGTTCTGCTGTGCCTGGCAGTGTGACGTGACAGCAGTGTTTAGATGTGTTACGTGATCCCAGAGAGTGTTACAAGTGGTGACATTAGTAGTATTCTGTTACCTGGACACATGATAGGGTTGTTACTGGCTGTGTTAAGGTGACGGGCTGTGACGTGGGTTCTCAGGTGTTATAAACTCACAGAAGAATTCCGGAAGAGGCTCACCTGTGTCTCCGGCTCGAAATAACTTAGTTTGATCGTTGGGGCGGTGGTGAAGGTGTCTGGACCCGTGCCCAATATCAGTGGCTGCCGTGTGCTCAACTTTTTTGTCTCTGTGATCTCCAAGCCTTGTCCAACCTATTTTCAAAGCTTTTAACTGATGGTGCACTCACTACTGCTTCAGGGAGGCTGTTCCAGATGTCCACCACTCTATTACAGGATGAACATTTTGGTAAATCTTAGGAATAGCGGCTCCTAGCTGGTGGGCGTTTAGGGCACGGCATGGTGGTAATTACAAGATTTCTAGCTCACACGACGGGGTTTTGACAAGCGGACAGGTGGCGTGTTTATGTCACAAGGGTGTATTTCTCCACGCTGGCCTCACGGTTTCTTTCAGGTCGATGGGCGGTGAGACTGCCAGCTCCAGGGTGAAGAAAGGGAAGAGCGTAAAAATACACCCTTGTGACATAAACACGCCACCTGTCCGCTTGTCAAAACCCCATCGTAGTTGCTGGAAATGGAAAAGAATGCTGCTATCCAGTTTAAAATGTTGCCCCTGATGTTATAACTTTTTTCTCAATTAATCTCCTGTGTGGAACTTTATCAAATGCTTTAGCAGAATTGCAATATGCAACATCCACTGCGCTGCCTTCGTCCAGATGCTGTGTCCATTGGTCCAGCACGGCAATGAGCTGCGGCCGGCACCGTTCATCATCTGCCCGTCCGTAGTATTGTTTTCTGCTGAGTGGTTGATAATTCTTCAAATGCTCTGAAAATGTTCTCTTATTATGGTTTCCATTATTTTGCATATGACACAGGTCAAACTCACAGGTCTGTAATTACCTGGTTCATTTGTATCAGCCTTCTTATAGATGGGTGTAATGTTGGCCAGTCTTCATGTAACTCACTGGTCTGCAATATCTTCCTGAGTGTCCCTTCAGCTCTTTTATCACCCGTGGGCCTGGAGTGCCAGGCAGTGTTAACAGTGCCACAGACAGTGTTATGTGATGCAAGACAGATTACTAGTTACCCAGTGTTAGGCTGTCTTGTTACCTGACCTGCCTACCCTCTCCTGTGACATGGGGTCAGGTGTTATGCAGTGCCGCAGACAGTGCCATGTGATGCCAGGCAGTGTTCATAGTGGCATAGATTTGTGTGGTGCCAGAATCAGTGTGATGCCAGTCATTGGTGCCAGGGACGGTATATGTATAGAATAACACCCAGGTGACCCTAGGACAAAGCTTTATTTTTCTCCCTCACTCCCCTCAATGTTACCAGCTTACCGTAGGCATAACATTGTATTTTTCTGTTTCTGGCCCGTAAATATTGCAAAAAAGAGCATCAGTAATTACCGAATTTAACAATAATTATAAATGCATATTGTTATCTTTATGGGGCGATAGTTTGGGGTCAGTAAAGACAATACGCCAAGTACTACTACAGCCTGGTAGCCCTAAACTACCACTTGAGCCAGCTAAACGTAATATATGGAGGAGAAAAGAGAATAAATGAACCCGTGGACATACCCACAACTCCTGTGAAAGCCTTGGCAAATATGTGTAGGCCTACTTGTGTGCCAACATATGGAAGAGCATGGGCCTAACTTTTCTTCTTCCTCCTCAGGTTTTGGGCGCCCAGCCGTACACGTGAACTAACAGTCTTGGCTTCAGGGCAGGTCGCTAAAATGGTATGTGTGTGTGTGTGTGTGTGTGTGTGTGTGTGTGTGTGTGTGGTAGGAAGGTTTTCATCATTAATATAAAAGCTTGTTGTTGGGGTGAGAGGTGGAGTCAGAGGTCAGCGATGAATAGATACGTTTATTGGGGGAGCGAGAACAGACTCCCGCCGTGAGGGGCGGCCGGGCTAACTGAGGCTTTCGCGCTAATTCATTTTTTTCTTGGTAGATGGTGGCTCGCGCTAATTGCGGCTCGCTCTAATTGATCTCGCTCTAACTGAGGCTTTCGCGCTAATTAATTTTTTTCTTGGTAGATGGTGGCTCGCGCTAATTGCGGCTCGCTCTAATTGATCTCGCGCTGATGCTTTCGCGCTAATTAATTTTTTTCTTGGTAGATGGTGGCTCGCGCTAATTGCGGCTCGCTCTAATTGATCTCGCTCTAACTGAGGCTTTCGCGCTAATTAATTTTTTTCTTGGTAGTTGGTGGCTCGCGCTAATTGCGGCTCGCTCTAATTGATCTCGCGCTGAGGCTTTCGCGCTAATTAATTTTTTTCTTGGTAGATGGTGGCTCGCGTAGTAAAATTTGTCAAGATGTTTTTTGAAAAATGGCATAGGTTCAAAATATCAGATTTTTTTTTTCTTTTCTTCAAATATAAAAAATAAAAAATTTACAGATTGGCAAAAACAGTTTTCAAGAAACCATCTTGACAAGTTGTTATAATAGCAATGAGTTATCAGATGTGCGCGTCACAAGAAAATCAGTAAAAAAATGGCTGAGAAAAATTAATTCAAATTTTTCGTAAAAACAAAAAATAATTTTCTTAATTTTTCCTTTCATCTGATCAGCTTGAAATGTTCATATGATAACAAAGGTACTGATATATACAACATACAAATTATTCATGGCCAGAGATGCAATTTTAATCCACGGTGGACTTTCCCCTTATGTTAGGTTTGGTTTAATTTATTTGGATCCCTTCTCTTCCCTTCCCATCCCTTCTCTTCCCTTCCCATCCTTCTCATCCCTTCCCATCCCTTCCCTTCCCTTCCCATCCCTTACCTTCTCATCCCATCCCATCCAATCCTTTCCCTTCCTTTCCCTTCCTTTCCCAACCCTTCCCTTTCCATCCCTTCCTTTTCCTTCCCATTCCTTCCCTACCCTTCCCTTCCCATCCCTTCCCTTCCCTTCCCATCCCTTCTCTTCCCTTCCCATCCTTCTCATCCCTTCCCATCCCTTCCCTTCCCTTCCCATCCCTTACCTTCTCATCCCATCCCATCCAATCCTTTCCCTTCCTTTCCCTTCCTTTCCCAACCCTTCCCTTTCCATCCCTTCCTTTTCCTTCCCATTCCTTCCCTTCCCTTCCTATCCCTTCCCTTCCCATCCCATCCCTTCCATTCCCATCCCTTCCCTTCCTATCCCATCCCTACCCTTCCCATCCCATCCCATCCCATCCTTTCCCTTCCTTTCCCATCCCTTCCCTTTCCATCCCTTCCTTTTCCTTCCCATCCCTTCCCTTCCCACCCCTTTCCTTCCCATCCCTTTCCTTCCCTTCCCATCCCATCCCTTCCTCTCCCATCCCATCCTTTCCCATCCCATCCCTTCCCATCCCTTCCCTTCCAATCCTATCCCTTCCCATCCCTTCCATTCCCATCCCTTCCCTTCCCTTCCCTTCCCATCCCTTCCTGTCCCTTCTCTTCCCTTCCATTCCATTCCATTCCATTCCCATCTATTCCATCATATTCAATAAATCTTAAACAGCTGGAAAAGTTCCGTCAGATTGGAAACTTGCAAATGTAGATATGAAGAAAATATTGCAGCCAACTGTAAAAATAATCCGAAATCCTTCTTCAGTTACATAAACAACAGAAAGGCGATCAAAGGTGGTATTGGACCTTTAACAAACAGCGACGGTGCACTAGTGACTGACAGCCAACACATTGCAAACCTCTTAAACAATTACTTTTCCTCGGTGTTTAATAATAACAGTCCTCCCGCCACCACCACCAACACCAGTACTAATGTAAATCCCGAGTATGCATTGTCTAACTTTGAAATAAAACCCGATGAAGTCCTCAAAGCCCTCAAATCACTCAAAACAAATAAAAGTCCTGGACCTGACAAAGTATATCCAACTCTGCTGAAAGAAACGAAGAGCGAAATACTCTCCTCCCTCACAACCGTATTCAATATGTCCTTGCGACAAGGCATCGTCCCTTCAGACTGGAAGAAGGCTAACGTGACACCGATTTTTAAGAAAGGAAACAAAAAAGTACCAGGTAATTACAGGCCCATTAGTCTAACTTCGGTTGTAGGTAAGCTACTTGAGGGCATAATTAGAGACAAAATTGTGAGCTACCTTGAAAGCCACTCATTGATTGGGGACTCACAACATGGCTTCCGAAACAAAAGATCCTGCCTATCAAACCTATTAACGTTTTATAACGACCTCTTCACTGTTTATGACGTAACCAAATCACTGGACGTAGTCTATCTTGATTTCCAGAAAGCGTTTGATAAAGTCCCGCATCATAAATTACTTTACAAAATAAAGCAAATAGGTATTGACGGTCAAGTAAACCAATGGATCGCGAATTGGTTGAGCAACAGACAACAAAGAGTAGTGATTGACGGATTTAACTCAGAGTGGGCGCCTGTCACTAGTGGCGTCCCTCAGGGCTCGGTCCTTGGCCCAGTGCTCTTCATTATTTACATCAACGACGTGGATGTTGGACTCAATAACCGCATTAGTAAATTAGCAGACGACACAAAGATTGGTAACTCGGTTCTCACTGACGAAGACAGGCAAAGCCTCCAAGAGGATTTGCACAAAATTTCAGCTTGGTCGGATAGATGGGAGATGCCCTTTAACGTAGACAAGTGCCAGGTCCTTCAAGTTGGAACGAGGAATAAGAAGTTCGAATACGAAATGCGCGGCGTTAAACTCAAAAGCGTTCAATGCGTCAAAGACTTGGGGGTCAAAATAGCGTCAAACCTCAAATTCTCACATCAATGCATCGATGCAGCAAATAAAGCGAACAGAATGTTGGGCTTCATTAAAAGAAACTTTGTATTCAAGAATAAAGATGTAATACTCCCGCTCTACAACAGTTTAGTCAGACCCCACTTGGAATATGCGGTACAGTTTTGGTCTCCCCACCATGCAAAGGATATTGCTAAATTAGAAGGCGTTCAGCGTCGGGCAACGAAAATGATCCCTTCCTTGCGCAACAAATCCTACGAAGAAAGGCTTTCTACCCTTAACATGTTCTCTCTTGAGAAACGTCGCCTCTGAGGAAAACTGATCGAATGTTTTAAAATACTTAATGGTTTCACGAATGTAGACAGATCAACATTGTTTATGATCGATGACACTTTGCCCACGAGGAACAATGGCGTAAAACTCAGATGTAGACAAGTAAATTCAGACTGCACCAAATTTTTCTTCACCAACGTTGTAGTGCGAGAATGGAATAAGCTCCCACCATCAGTGGTCCAGTGTAACACGATTGACTCCTTCAAAAATAAGCTCGACCGTCACTTCCTTCAACTTAATATTAACTAGAGTAGAAAAGCAACGTTTTGGAGTCTTCTGAATAATGTAAAATCACTTAGGTTTAAGGACAGACCACCTAGTCTGGACCATGGGGTCTGTGTGGTCTGATTTTCTATGTAAATCTATATATAAGGACATACAAAACCACGGCCTCCCTTCTCAGGACTCCTGTGACATCAAGATCAAGGTCAAGATCAACGGAAGTAAACAGAGCGACGCTGCGGAGTCTGTCACGCCGCCCACGCCCACACAGTGCCCCCACGCCTCCACGCCCATCCAGTGCCCCCACGCCTCCACGCCTCCACGCCCATCCAGTGCCCCCACGCCCACACAGTGCCCCCACGCCTCCACGCCTCCACGCCCATCCAGTGCCCCCACGCCTCCACGCCCATCCAGTGCGTATTACAAGGTTATCTATTTCAAGTTTACCTGTTTCAAGCTTTTTGTGGCTGAGGTGACAGCTTGGTAATATTCCAGAATCACACCCAAGCTTACCCATGTCAAGTTTACCTGTTTCAAGCTTTTTGTGGCTGAGGTGACAGCTTGGTAACATTCCAGAATCACACCCAAGCTTACCCATGTCAAGTTAACCTGTTTCAAGCTTTTTGTGGCTGATGTGACAGCTTGGTATTATTCCAGAATCACACCCAAGCTTACCCATGTCAAGTTTACCTGTTTCAAGCTTTTTGTGGCTGAGGTGACAGCTTGGTAACATTCCAGAATCACACCCAAGCTTACCCATGTCAAGTTAACCTGTTTCAAGCTTTTTGTGGCTGAGGTGACAGCTTGGTATTACTCCAGAATCACACCCAAGCTTACCCATGTCAAGTTAACCTGTTTCAAGCTTTTTGTGGCTGAGGTGACAGCTTGGTAACATTCCAGAATCACACCCAAGCTTACCCATGTCAATTTAACCTGTTTCAAGCTTTTTGTGGCTGAGGTGACAGCTTGGTAACATTCCAGAATCACACCCAAGCTTACCCATGTCAAGTTTACCTGTTTCAAGCTTTTTGTGGCTGAGGTGACAGCTTGGTAACATTCCAGAATCACACCCAAGCTTACCCATGTCAAGTTTACCTGTTTCAAGCTTTTTGTGGCTGAGGTGACAGCTTGGTATCATTTCAGGTTTAATCTTAGGGAGCACCACTCCAAACCAACATTCGTAGTAAATTAGCACGTGAGAGAATTTTAATGATAATGCATTTTCGTATACGTTTTACCTTGGGGAGGGGCCAGGGGGGCAAGCCTCATTAATTATAAAGTTGGGTGGCTTGGATTTTCTAAGTCCATTGTTATTGTTTCACGAGCGCCTCTATGCACAGACTGAGCCTCGTACCTGCCTTGCAGTGCACCAAACAAACTATATAGCTCCCAAGTCAGTACACGCACGGATCATTACAATTTTGGACATAAAACAGTCTCTATGATTTCTATGTTATTTTCTTGGCTATATTAAAGCACATAATGGCACAAGTATTTGTATTTTATAATTTTAAAAGATTATATTCAGGATGTATAGCTCTGTGGGTTGTATTGCGCGGGCAGCACCACGTAGGCATGTTTGCAGTCAATTTTCATCATGATGGATGGACCAGAGTCTCACTCTCTCACTCAAAATATCATTGTACTTCACCTCTCAGTAAGTGTTGACTGACTATTCAACCTCTTTATTGGTATGCATGTAGTTAGACAAAAGGACCGATTACTATCCAAAATTGAATGGAATAGTGACCCGGCGTGTGACGTGTGCGTTTTGTGAATAGCGGTCGCATGAAGCTTGTCACGTGTCACAAACCAACTGGATATTGTTGGACGCGCGTACTCATAGTTTCAGTAAAGTGGAGGCCAGGGTGATGCGTAGCAATCGTTAGGTCACTAACGGCTCATATATGACAGCTGTCACAAATCTGTTGCATTTTGTACCCCAAACTACTCGCTAACAATGATCCACCATCAACTTACAAGAAGTGGATGGGTTAACTGTCAGTACTGTACCATATGTTTTTATGAAACATGACATTTCCCAAGAGTTGCTCAATTACACGGATTGGGGCGGCGGCGGTGGGGGGTGGGGGGGTTCCATTACAGTGACCATCCAATTACGCGCCCGACACTCCTCAACAGACCCGCTGCGGCGGCTGGTATGTTATATTGGAATAAATTACAAGAGTATACGTTAGGGACTTTCCTTACTTTAGACTAGGGAATTTTCCCTATATTTGATTTTTTTAGGGACATTTTGGAAGGCAATTTTTCAGTGATTTGTCCTTCCACCACCAAAACAACGGTTCCCTACAAGGATTGATGAAGCTAACCGATGGGTTAGGAATAGTTTTAGTACCGTGCCAGTATTTCAATCCATTACCTACCTTACCAAACAACACTAGCTATTCATATATCTTTTCTACAAATGTTCAACAACCATGGAAACGCTTTCAAAATCCAATTCAAGGACTATTTATTATTGAAAATATGGGATAATATTGACAAAGTGCAGCCTCCTGTGGCGGCGGCGACGGTGGTGCAACCGGTGTTGAGAAATACCTCTTCGCAGAAAGAAGTCGCATATATATGTGGGTCGAGGGGGGCGAAGCTCCCCTCATCAGCAGGTCGTAAAGTTCGGTTGGAGTAGTTTAAATATATTTGACATGCGGCGTGGCCCGTCAGAAATTACGCAGCGCGGGTGGGGTGGGGGGGGCCACTTTGCCCACCATCCAATGACATGCCCGACATTCGTCAACAGACCGAATGCTAGGTCATATTGGAATAGACTACAAGAGTATGCGTTAGGAACTTTCCCTACTTTTGAGATTTTTCTAGGAAATTTTGGAAGCCTATTTTCAGTGATTTGGGCTTCCTCCAAAACCCCGGTTCCCACAGGTCCCCAGGCTTGTCTTGGCGGGGTAGGGGCTGGGGTGTTGGAGGTGGAGGTACTTTTAAGATTTACTGAGGTGACAGATAGGTAATATTCCAGAATCACACCCAAGCTTACCCATGTCAAGTTTACCTGTTTCAAGATTTTTGTGGCTGAGGTGACAGCTTGGTAATATTCCAGAATCACACCCAAGCTTACCCATGTCAAGTTTACCTGTTTCAAGCTTTTTGTGGCTGAGGTGACAGCTTGGTAATATTCCAGAATCACACCCAAGCTTACCCATGTCAAGTTTACCTATTACAAGTTTTTTGTGGCTGAGGTGACAGCTTGGTAATATTCCAGAATCACACCCAAGCTTACCCATGTCAAGTTTACCTATTACAAGCTTTTTGTGGCTGAGGTGACAGCTTGGTAATATTCCAGAATCACACCCAAGCTTACCCATGTCAAGTTTACCTGTTTCAAGCTTTTTGTGGCTGAGGTGACAGCTCTGTAATATTCCAGAATCACACCCAAGCTTACCCATGTCAAGTTTACCTGTTTCAAGCTTTTTGTGGCTGAGGTGACAGCTTGGTAATATTCCAGAATCACACCCAAGCTTACCCATGTCAAGTTTACCTGTTTCAAGCTTTTTGTGGCTGAGGTGACAGCTCTGTAATATTCCAGAATCACACCCAAGCTTACCCATGTCAAGTTTACCTGTTTCAAGCTTTTTGTGGCTGAGGTGACAGCTTGGTAATATTCCAGAATCACACCCAAGCTTAACCATGTCAAGTTTACCTGTTTCCGTTCAACTGTGATGAGGTTTCAGGCCCTGTCCACCTCCAGCAGCGCTCCACAGGGCCGCCAACATTACAACAGTAACATTAGCACCTAAAGTTGTCCTCAATCCTCACCAGGGTTGTTGATTTTTTTTAAATGAAAAAAATGGATTTTTTTTATTCAAATCAGATTTTTTTATCTAAGTTGATTTTATATATTTTTTTATAAATGAAAATAATTAAATGAATGTAAACCTCAATATTGTCTACATTAGTTTAAAACACATGTTGAAGTAACCTGGCTGGCTGTTTGAGCCAGGCCTAAGACTGACCAGCTGCAGCCAGCCAGCCAGCCAGCCTTGGCCAGCACCACACCACAACTCTGTCTAGTCTCCTAACAGTCTAACCAGATCATGTCATGTTTTGGACATGTCCTCACTGAAATTGCTCAAAGAAAAATGACTGCAGCTTCAAATCAAAGTATCAGAAAAGACTGTGGATGATCTATGTGTGTATGTGAAGTGATTCTTTGAAAAATAGGAGAATATGTTTCAATTATTTCCTTTACTGCAACCCTGATCCTCACGTTTGTAAAGTCATAGGATTTAGTGAATAAGTGAGTCTTCAGCGCTTTCTTGAAGATTGCCAGACTGCCACTGTTCTTAACCCGTAGAGCACCGTTGACGCGTCTCACGCGTTAAAAGCGATTTGCAATCATATACCGTTGACGCGTCAGACGCGTTTGCAAATTTCCATAATTAATTGCAATTGAAAGGACGCTCCCGTGTGCATCTATACGCTCATATGGGTCAGAGCGTCGACTTGTGAGTCAGCCTAGCCTCTCCCAGGCCAATATGCCCCCAGGGGTGACGTCGACCCACATGGAAAGTGAATTTGGGCGTGTGACACGAACGAAATCAAGTCCGAAACAAAGTGACAGACTGTGGTGAGAGAAGTCCTTCATCAGCACACTGTCAGTAGACTGTCAGCACACTGTCAGCAGACTGTCAGCACACTGTCAGTAGACTGTCAGCACACTGTCAGACTGTCAGCACATTGTCAGTAGACTGACACCACGTCATCAGCACACTGTCACCCCGTCATCAGAACACCATCAGCACACTGTCAGCACCTCTTCAACCCCGTAACAGTCTGCCTGGTAAGCCATTTTTCGTGTATTTCCGGATATTTTCCTCGGCCAGTTTTCCGCCATGGTGCGGTGCACACCTTTGGGCAGAGTTGCCTTTGTCTGGGGTGTGCGTGTCCTCAAAGTCGCCTTTCTCAACTCTTCTGCCCATGACCGGAAGATTACCAAAATGAGACGGCTTTTTCAACTTCCCAAAGTCAAAAACATGACATAGGGAGTTTGTTGATGAAGGTGGCGATAAAACAACAGTTCTTGCTAGTTTGTGTTTGTGGTTTATGAAGCCAGTGTGTTCATTTTGTAGTCTTTCTAAAGTGAGGAAAGTGATCGGCTTAAATAGCTTGTTGAGCCGTGCGTCCTTGTTTAATCCCTTGACTGTGGATTTCCCACAATAAGACATCACCAAGCTACAGGAATGTAACAAAAGGGGGCTGCTACAATTCACTGAAGGAAAATGTAAAGTCATCCACCTTCGGAGGGGATATCCAACACAAAATATTGACAAATGGCATCGTTTGAATTGTTTCTAACGATGGCGATGATGTTTTCATTCCGGGAAGTTCTTGCTTATCATACAGTGATGCTTTAACATGGTCTGGGGTGCAACAGTAACACAACAGTGACCTCGTGAGCTCTATGTCCACCCCCACCTGGCAGGGTTACCCACAGGAAGCTCAGGAAATGGTCATCGCCATAGGTTTATGGAGGTGCGGCCAGCAGAACAGTGGCTGCACCCAGCCCAAGAATTGGGGGAATTCTTTAAAATCTGACACACCAGAACAAGAAACGTAAGAATTTTGCAAGATTTTGGGTCAGTTCTTACTCGGTCTCGGGTAATTCTTGGTTCTAGTCTCAGTCCGCGTTGTAAACTCATAGAAATAGCATCCGTGCGCTTGTGTCATGTTTTCAGCACTACAGTGTCACTTTTGTGCTTTAACCCGCTAGCAGCGACGGGTCAGATTTGTGGCTTTACCGTGTAGCAGCGACGGCTAAATTTGTGGCTTTACCATGTAGCAGCGACGGCCAAAATTTGTGGCTTTACCGTGTAGCAGCGACGGGCCAAATTTGTGGCTTTACCGTAGCAGCGACGGCCAAATTGTGGCTTTACCGTGTAGCAGCGACGGGCCAAATTTGGCGACTACCGTGTGGCTTTACGCAGCGACGGGCCAAATTTGTGGCTTTACCGTGTAGCAGCGACGGGCCAAATTTGTGGCTTTACCGTGTAGCAGCGACGGGCCAAATTTGTGGCTTTACCGTGTAGCAGCGACGGGCCAAATTTGAGGCTTTACCATGTAGCAGCGACGGGCCAAATTTGTGGCTTTACCGTGTAGCAGCGACGGGCCAAATTTGTTGCTTTACCGTGTAGCAGCGACGGGCCAAATTTGTGGCTTTACCATGTAGCAGCGACGGGCCAAATTTGTGGCTTTACCGTGTAGCAGCGACGGGCCAAATTTGTGGCTTTACCGTGTAGCAGCGACGGGCCAAATTTGTGGCTTTACCGTGTAGCAGCGACGGGCCAAATTTGTGGCTTTACCGTGTAGCAGCGACGGGCCAAATTTGTGGCTTTACCGTGTAGCAGCGACGGGCCAAATTTGTGGCTTTACCGTGTAGCAGCGACGGGCCAAATTTGTGGCTTTACCATGTAGCAGCGACGGGCCAAATTTGTGCCATGATATAAACCCCCCAAAATAGATGATACATAATCTGATCACAAATGCTTTGATATATATATTATGAAATGGTTTGTGTGAGTGATGATTTCTCCTCATTTTTCTTGCTTAGAGGGACCATTAAGAAACATGATCCCCGCTGCTACTGGGTTAATAATGTCTATGTTCCAATATGCTGTATGTTGACATGTTCGTCCTCCCCCACAGAGTGTTAGGAGTGTTGTCCGTGGCCAGGTCCAGGCACGATGCTTCCACGTCTCCCCGCTGATCTCTACGGCCCAGAAGGTGGCCATGTCCCACCTGGACCCTGGCTCGGAGATGCCCTACCCCAAGCTGCAGGCCAACTTAGATATCGTCCAACAAAGGTGTGTGAAAGGCTTTGAAGCTGACCCAATGTGAAATGTTTGTTCATAAATATGTAATTTTTAAGAATACATCAAATCCTCCTCTCTTCCCCTTACTAATAGTCTTCTACCTCTTAAATATCGAGGGGCTTCATGGTGCAGTGGTTAGCACACTCGCCTCACAACCGAGAGAGCCTGGGTTCGATTCCCGGGCGGAGTGGAAAAATTTGAGCGGGTTTTCCGATACCCTACGTAGCCCCTGTCCACCCAGCAGTGTACCAGGTATTAATCGGGGGTTGTGTCCCGTCTCCTGGGGTCTGTTCTCTTCTCCTATAATTCCTTCCCCTTCTGTCTCTCCGGCATATGACCACGGATGTTGCGCCCACTAAACCAAACTTTCTACTTTTTTTAAAATTCCGCTGCCATGTTGCCTCTCTTTCTATCTTCTATCGATATTTCCACGCTGACTGCTCTTCTGAACTTACTAACTGCATGCCTCCCCCCCTCCCGCGGCCCCGCTGCACACGACTTTCTACTCATGCTCATCCCTATACTGTCCAAACCCTTTAAGCAAGAGTTAACCAGCATCTTCACTCTTTCATCCCTATACTGTCCAAACCCCTTATGCAAGAGTTAACCAGCATTTTCACTCTTTCATCCCTATACTGTCCAAACCCCTTATGCAAGAGTTAACCAGCATCTTCACTCTTTCATCCCTATACTGTCCAAACCCCTTATGCAAGAGTTAACCAGCATCTTCACTCTTTCATCCCTATACTGTCCAAACCCCTTATGCAAGAGTTAACCAGCATCTTCACTCTTTCATCCCTATACTGTCCAAACCCCTTATGCAAGAGTTAACCAGCATCTTCACTCTTTCATCCCTATACTGTCCAAACCCCTTATGCAAGAGTTAACCAGCATCTTCACTCTTTCATCCCTATACTGTCCAAACCCCTTATGCAAGAGTGTTTCCCATGTGGTATTGATGTGCTGGATATCCCCTCCCAAGGTACAGGACTTAACATTTTTTTTCATTGAATTGTAGCAGACACTTTTTGCTCCACTCCTGTAGCTTGGTGATGTCTTCTTGTAGGAAATCCGCAGCCAAGGAGTTAACCAATCTTTCTAAGGCTGTTTCTTCCCCTTCCAGGCTGAACCGCCCTCTCACCCTCTCGGAAAAAGTGCTGTACTCTCATCTGTCCGATCCTTCAACCAAGAAATCGTCCGAGGTGAGTCCCACTACCTCAAGCTCCACCCAGACCGCGTTGCAATGCAGGACGCCACAGCACAGATGGCCGTGCTTCAGTTCATTAGCTCTGGACTGCCCAGGGTCACCGTACCATCAACCATCCACTGTGACCATCTTATTCAAGTACAGGTGAGGAAGCATTCTCTTTTTTTTCTTTTTTTTTTTACAGCAAAGGAGACAGCTCAAGGGCACACAAAAAAGGAAACAATAGAATGCAGCACAGCAATTGAGAATACACACAGTGGAAATGAGTTATTATATAAGATATGGTGTGTCAGGATGGGATGGGGGGGGCTTCGTGGTGCAGTGGTTAGCACACTCGCCTCACAACCGAGAGAGCCCAGGTTCAATTCCCGGGCGGAGTGGAAAAATTTGAGCGGGTTTTCCGATACCCTATGTAGCCCCTGTCCACCCAGCGGTGTACCAGGTATTAATCGGGGGTTGTGTCCCGTCTCCTGGGGTCTGTTCCCTTCTCCTATGATTCCTTCCCCTTCTGTCTCTCTTCGGCATATGACCACAGATGTTGTGCCGACTAAACCAAACTTTCCAACTGTTCCCTTCTCCTATACTTCCTTCCCTCTTCTGTTTCCCTTCTCCTATAATTCCATCCCCCTTCTGTCTCTCTCCGGCATATGACCACAGATGTTGCGCTGACTAAACCAAACTTTCCAACTGTTCCCTTCTCCTATAATTCCTTCCCCTTCTGTCTCTCTCCAGCATATGACCACAGATGTTGCGCCCACTAAACCAAACTTTCCAATTGTTCCCTTCTCCTATAATTCCTTCCCCTTCTGTCTCTCTCCGGCATATGACCACAGATGTTGCGCCGACTAAACCAAACTTTCCAACTGTTCCCTTCTCCTATAATTCCTTCCCCTTCTGTCTCTCTCCGGCATACGACCACAGATGTTGCTCCCACTAAACCAAACTTTCCAACTGTTCCCTTCTCCTATAATTCCTTCCCCATCTGTCTCTCTCCAGCATACGACCACAGATATTGCTCCCACTAAACCAAACTTTCCAACTGTTCCCTTCTCCTATAAATCCTTCCCCGCCTGTCTGTCTCCGGCATATAACCACAAATGTTGCGCCGACTAAACCAAACTTTCCAACTGTTTCCTTCTCCTATAATTCCTTCCCTCTTCTGTTTCCCTTCTCCTATAATTCCTTCCCCCTTCTGTCTCTCTCCGGCATATGACCACAGATGTTGCGCCCACTAAACCAAACTTTCCAACTGTTCCCTTTTCCTATAATTCCTTCCCCGCCTGTCTATCTCCGGCATATAACCACAGATGTTGCGCCGACTAAACCAAACTTTCCAACTTTTCCTTTGTGAATCTGTAGCTTGTGATTCTCCAAGATTACATTTCTTCATTGAATTGTAGCAGCCACTTTTTGTTCCATTTCTGTAGCTTGGCGAGGTGTTCTTGTAGGAAATCCACAGTCAAGGTGTTAACACTGCCTGACTTACAGATCGATGGCCCTCAGGATCTCCAGCGAGCCATTGAAATCAGCAAAGAGGTCTACAATTTCCCGGCTACTGCTGGGGCCAAGTATGGAGTTGGATTCTGGAAGCCTGGCTCTGGGATTATTCATCAGGTGGGTCACAAGGAATCACAGCTGTTACTTAAGAACATAAGAACGCAGGAGTCTGCAAGAGGCCGGTAGGCCTGTACGAGGCAGCTCCTTTGACCCTAAGCTCCCGTGTATCTAACCCCACCTAATATCGCTGTCCATGAATTTATCTAGTCTATTTTTTAATGTGACAATTGTATTGGCACTCACCACATGACTGCTAAGCCTATTCCACTCATCCACCACCCTGTTAGTAAACCAATTTTTGCCTATGTCCCTGTTGAATCTGAATTTATCCAGTTTAAACCCGTTACTTCGTGTCCTACCCGGTTCTCTTACCAACAAAACCTTATGAATGTCTCCCTTATTAAAGCCCTTCATCCATTTATAAACCTCGATCATGTCTCCACGCACCCTTCGCCTTTGTGTATTTATATATTTTTCACAAGAGAGGAGACAGCTCAGGGGCAACAAAATACCCCACTTATATGTGCTTGGGGACTTTTTACGGTTCACAGCAGAATTGTTTCCCCCTAAAAGTCATCTCAAAACCTCCCTTGTTGAGGTGCAGAGATTTTATTCCTTCATATATATGTTACAGTAAGATTGTGAAACTTGGGATTTCGTGAAATCCCTAAAACTTTCAGGGAATTCGTGAAATTACTGTTTCACTTAGGGACTTCATGAAATTACTAAAATATCTAGGGATTTGATGTATTTACTGAAATGATACTACAGTTATTTCATGAAATCCCTGATGATAGTAAATGCTTCATGAAACTACTAAAATATTTAGGGATTTGATGTATTTACTGAAATGATACTACAGTTATTTCATGAAATCCCTGATGATTGTAAATGCTTCATGAAACTACTAAAATATTTAGGGATTTGATGTATTTACTGAAATGATACTTCAGTTATTTCATGAAATCCCTGATGATTGTAAATACATAGAGCAACAGAAGATTTATTTTGAAATTTTATTCATAAATCATATCATATCATAAAAATCATGTATAAAATCAAGTAGAATGTATTAGTATAACATTCATGTTATTTTGCAATGCAAGAATAGACTGATTCAGCATGCTCTACCGTCCCTGTATTTAGCTGTGGTTGTGTTTCAAAAGCAATCTGAAACAAACAAACAAACTGAATAAACAAACTGTGTAAAGTTCAAGCAACAAACTGTGTAGAGTTCAAGTGATGATCAAAAGTAGCCTTGTTAGGTTAATTGTGTTAATATGTGTTATGCCACACTTGCAGTCAAACTTTGGGTTAAGACAGACACAATCACTTAAAGTTAACACTGGCCTTTAATAGTAAGTTGTAACCCTCCACCACACAGCAGCACACGCACACCTGTTCACTAGGCAGCGCATCATTATTTACACTGACAGGTCTAGAAGCAAGTTTTCCAACCACTGAAGTTCCAATTCTAGAAGCAAGTTTTCCAACCACTGAAGTTCCAATTCTAGAAGCAAGTTTTCCAACCACTGAAGTTCCAATTCTAGAAGCAAGTTTTAGAACCACTGAAGTTCCAATTCTAGAAGCAAGTTTTAGAACCACTGAAGTTCCAATTCTAGAAGCAAGTTTTAGAACCACTGAAGTTCCGAGCATTCCATCTGTAAGTTGAGAGTGGTTTGAAAGATCAAGTGGTTGGAGCGCCCTGTACAGTTATTCACCACCACCTGCTCAAGGACTATCAGCCATGGCTGTACATTTTGTTTACTCATGACGATGCTTTGAGGTGACGAGGGTTTGCAGTGAAACCAGTAAATACATGAAATCCATAAATATTTCAGTAATTTCATGAAGTCCCGAAGTGAAACAGTAATTTCACGAATTCTCTGAAAGTTCTTGGGATTTCACGAAATCCCTAGTTTCACAATCTTACTGTAACATACATACATGAATTGATGCATACAGTAAGGGTTGTATCATAAGACATTTCGGTGCCCAAGAACACCTAATTGACAAGCTTTCGTGGGAGTTGTGGGCATTTCCAGGAGTAGTTCTATGACCCTGGTGGTGGTGTGACCCTTCTTCTGTACTGTGAACCTAGAAACACATATTTGACAAGGCTTTCATAGGAGTTATGGGCATTTCCAGGAGTAGTTCTATGACCCTGATGGTGGTGTGACCCTTCTTCTGTACTGTGAACCTAGAAACACATATTTGACAAGGCTTTCATAGGAGTTATGGGCATTTCCAGGAGTAGTTTTATGACCCTGGTGGTGGTGTGAGCCTTCTTCTGTACTGTGAACCTAGAAACACATATTTGACAAGGCTTTTGTAGGAGTTATGGGCATTTCCAGGAGTAGTTTTATGACCCTGGTGGTGGTGTGACCCTTCTTCTGTACTGTGAACCTAGAAACACATATTTGACAAAGCTTTCGTGGGAGTTGTGGGCATTTCCAGGAGTAGTTCTATGACCCTGGTGGTGGTGTGACCCTTCTTCTGTACTGTGAACCTAGAAACACATATTTGACAAGGCTTTCGTGGGAGTTGTGGGCATTTCCAGGAGTAGTTCTATGACCCTGGTGGTGGTGTGACCCTTCTTCTGTACTGTGAACCTAGAAACACACATTTGACAAGGCTTTCATAGGAGTTATGGGCATTTCCATTAGTAGTTTTATGACCCTGGTGGTGGTCTGACCCTTCTTCTGTACCATGAACCTCAAGAAACACTTGTTAGAACCAAGAGAGCCCGGGTTCAATTCCCGGGCGGAGTGGAAAAATTTGGGCGGCTTTTCCAATACCCTACGCCCCTGTCCACCCAGCAGTGTACCAGGTATTAATCAGGGGTTGTGTCCCGTCTCCTGGGGTCTGTTCCCTTCCCCTATAATTCCTTCCCCTTCTGCCTCCCTCCGGCATATGACCACAGATGTTGCGCCGACTAAACCAAACTTTCCTCTGTAAATGCACTAATACTAAACGACCTATTTCAGATCATTTTGGAGAACTACGCTTTCCCCGGGCACTGATTCTCACACGCCCAACGTAGGTGGTCTTGGAGGCCTGTGCATTGGTGTGGGTGGTGCCGATGCTGTTGATGTTATGGCCGACATTTCCTGGGAGCTGAAGTGCCCTAAGGTTTGTAATGAAGAGTTTTATCCTTGTAGTGACCAATGGATTAGGTGGCTCTGTATCTCTTCAAACCTGGCTGTTATGATTAGCATGGATTTGGCCTTTCTCTGCCTCTGTGGTGGATAGTGGAGTGTTTCCCATGTGGTATTGGTGTGCTGGATATCCCTTCACTGGTAGCCTGGTAACATACACTCCCAGGTCTTTCTCTGCCTCTGTGGTGGATAGTGGAGTGTTTCCCATGTGGTATTGGTGTGCTGGATATCCCTTCATTGGTAGCCTGGTAACATACACTCCCAGGTCTTTCTCTGCCTCTGTGGTGGATAGTGGAGTGTTTCCCATGTGGTATTGGTGTGCTGGATATCCCTTCACTGGTAGCCTAGTAACATACACTCCCAGGTCTTTCTCTGCCTCTGTGGTGGATAGTGGAGTGTTTCCCATGTGGTATTGGTGTGCTGGATATCCCTTCACGTGTAGCCTGGTAACATACACTCCCAGGTCTTTCTCTGCCTCTGTGGTGGATAGTGGAGTGTTTCCCATGTGGTATTGGTGTGCTGGATATCCCTTCACTGGTAGCCTGGTAACATACACTCCCAGGTCTTTCTCTGTGGTGGATAGTGGAGTGTTTCCCATGTGGTATTGGTGTGCTGGATATCCCTTCACTGGTAGCCTGGTAACATACACTCCCAGGTCTTTCTCTGCCTCTGTGGTGGATAGTGGAGTGTTTCCCATGTGGTATTGGTGTGCTGGATATCCCTTCACTGGTAGCCTGGTAACATATACTCCCAGGTCTTTCTCTGCCTCTGTGGTGGATAGTGGAGTGTTTCCCATGTGGTATTGGTGTGCTGGATATCCCTTCACTGGTAGCCTGGTAACATACACTCCCAGGTCTTTCTCTGCCTCTGTGGTGGATAGTGGAGTGTTTCCCATGTGGTATTGGTGTGCTGGATATCCTTCACTGGTAGCCTGGTAACATACACTCCCAGGTCTTTCTCTGTGGTGGATAGTGGAGTGTTTCCCATGTGGTATTGGTGTGCTGGATATCCCTTCACTGGTAGCCTGGTAACATACACTCCCAGGTCTTTCTCTGTGGTGGATAGTGGAGTGTTTCCCATGTGGTATTGGTGTGCTGGTTATCCCTTCACTGGTAGCCTGGTAACATACACTCCCAGGTCTTTCTCTGTGGTGGATAGTGGAGTGTTTCCCATGTGGTATTGGTGTGCTGGATATCCCTTCACTGGTAACCTGGTAACATACACTCCCAGGTCTTTCTCTGCCTCTGTGGTGGATAGTGGAGTGTTTCCCATGTGGTATTGGTGTGCTGGATATCCCTTCACTGGTAGCCTGGTAACATACACTCCCAGGTCTTTGTCTGCCCCTGTGGTGGATAGTGGAGTGCTTCCCATGTGGTATTGGTGTGCTGGGTATCCCCTCCCAAGGTGCAAGACATTAGATTTTCCTTCATTGAATTGTAGCAGACACTTTTTGATCCATTGCTGTAGCTTGGAAATGTTGTCTTGTAGGAAATCTGCAGTCAAGGAGTTGAGTATATAGTGTTGGGCTTTGTGCTGTAGTACATTATATCTATCTATCTATATGAGAGAGAGAGAGAGAGAGAGAGAGAGAGAGAGATTTGTGACTGACTCTCTCATGTTATAATAATATCTGTCTCATACTATAACAATATAACTCTTTCCTTAGGTAACTTACTTAATTAATAATGTCTTGTGCTTTACCTGTCTATTTGAGCATGTGTGTGTGTGTGTGTGTGTGTGTGTGTGTGTGTGTAAGGCTGTCAGTTCTACTCTCTCTAAATGTATGTTTCTCTCTCTCTCTCTCTCTCTCTCTCCTACTTACTCTTCCTCCTCCGTTCATCAAATTTATACCCATTTCCTTCCTTCCTTTCCTCTCCTTCCTTAAATCTCTCTCTTCCATTTCATTCCATTAATAAAAATTTGTATTCACAGATTCGGAGGAAGAAGAAGAGGAGGAAGAGATAACAAGAGGAACAGAAGAAGGAGAAGAAGAAGTAATCTCTCTCTCTCTCTCTCTCTCTCTCTCTCTCTCTCTCTCTCTCTCTCTCTCTCTCTCTCTCTCTCTCTCTCTCTCTCTCTCTCTCACACACACACACACACACACACACACACACACACACACAGTAAAACACAATTTCTTCATAATTTCAAAAACTTTATTAATATATATTTTGACAACGTTCAATCAGGTTCCACAGACTGGCTCCTCCCCGAACCCTTCTGTGGGGGCATAATTTGAGCCCCATAGAAGGCCGGGGGAAGATCTCGCCTATGGAACCTTATACACAGACATACATATATACACACAGAGAGTACCTCCTCTCTCTCTTTCCTCCTCCTCCTCCTCTTGATGTGGCAGTGTCAGGAGAAGAGATCACCTGGGAGACTGAACAAGTCCTGGAGATGTTCAAGAAGGAATATATATATATATATATATATATATATATATATATATATATATATATATATATATATATATATATATATATATATATATATATATATATATATATATATCACCTCACCACAGCCCACAGGACCCCACAGGATGTCTCACCACAGGATGTTGACAATCCCAGACACATACCCCCAGCCACATAAAAGGACCCCCCCTCTCAGGTCACAAGGTCAACAGGATGTCACCCTACAGACACATGCCCTCTTAGACAGCAACCCAACCCACACCATAGATAGCCACATGACCTCCCCTGTGTGTGTGTGTGTGTGTGTGTGTGTGCTGTTGATAAATAAAGATGGACTTGTAGTGTGTGTTATTATTATTGTTATTCCAATGGGTTTGAAGAGAGAGAGAGAGAGAGAGAGAGAGAGAGAGAGAGAGAGAGAGAGAGAGAGAGAGAGAGAGAGAGAGAGAGAGAGAGAGAGAGAGAAATAAAGCAGATGTAAAAGGGAGAGAGAAAATGCTATGGATTAGAAGGAAGACGATAATGCGGCTGAAGGGAGAGGAGATGAAAGAAGGGAGAGAGCAAAGAAAGAGGGAGGGAGAGAAAATAAATAATGGAACAAGAGAGAAAGACTGGAAAGGAAGGGAGAGGGAGGGACAGGAGTCTTGCCCTTACAACATTTATCTGGACCTCTGCAGACTGGGAACTTGGGGGAGAGGGAGAGGAAGGGAGGGAAGGAGAGGGAGGGACAGGAGTCTTGCCCTTACAACAATTATCTGGACCTCCACAGACTGGGAACTTGGGGACAGAGGGAGAGGAAGGGAGGGAAGGAGTCTTGCCCTTACAACAATTATCTGGACCTCCACAGACTGGGAACTTGGGGGAGAGGGAGAGGAAGGGAGGGAAGGAGAGGGAGGGACAGGAGTCTTGCCCATACAACAATTATCTGGACCTCCACAGACTGGGAACTTGGGGGAGAGGGAGAGGAAGGGAGGGAAGGAGAGGGAGGGACAGGAGTCTTGCCCATACAACAATTATCTGGACCTCTGCAGACTGGGAACTTGGGGACAGGTGGAGAGGAAGGGAGGGAAGGAGAGGGAGGGACAGGAGTCTTGCCCATACAACAATTATCTGGACCTCCACAGACTGGGAACTTGGGGGACAGGTGGAGAGGAAGGGAGGGAAGGAGAGGGAGGGACAGGAGTCTTGCCCATACAACAATTATCTGGACCTCTGCAGACTGGGAACTTGGGGGAGAGGGAGAGGAAGGGAGGGAAGGAGAGGGAGGGACAGGAGTCTTGCCCATACAACAATTATCTGGACCTCTAACTAACTAACTAACTAAGATAATGACAACTTAACTCTATGACAAAGAGCAGCAGCAGACAGCCAGGCACTTGATGAAAAGCATAGGACAAGTGAAGCTTCTGGGTCATGTGCTGAGGAGAGAGTGACTGCTTGCTTGGAAGGAAGAGCAAGTCAGAATGGCTGGCCTGCTGCAAGACATGGATGGCAGACACTGTGTGGCTGATGACAGGGAGGGGAAGGGACAGGAAGGGAAGGGAAGGGACAGGAAGGGAAGGGGAAGGAAAAGGAAGGAAAGGGAAGGGAAAGGAAAGGAAGGAAGGAAGGAAGGAAGGGAAGGGAAAGAAAAGGAAGGGAAGGGAGAGGTCCATGGTCGCCTTGCCCCCTCGCTGAAGGTACAGACGACTTGAATCAGAAAGAAAGGAAGGTCGCTTGGACTTGGGACTTCCTTCAGCTATTTCTTGGACTATGATGGACTGTAGGGGCTGACTCTGGGGTCTTCTGAGATGGTCTTCCTTCCTTCCTTTGGTTCTTCCTTTCGAAGTTTTCCGGAGCTGTGGACAAACAGACTCATTAGCATCCTGTTGTTGTTGTTGTTGTTATTTCCCTTCCTTTTCTTTCCATTCCCTTTCGTTCCTTCCTTTCCCTTCCCTTCCTTTCCCTTCCCCTCCCTTCCCTTCCCCTCCCTTCCCTTCCCTTCCTTTCCATTTCCTTTCTTTCCCTTCCCTTCCCTTCTTATCCCTTCCTTTCCCATCCTCTCCTTTCCCTTCCCTTCCTTCCTTTCCCTTCCTATTCTTTCCTCCACCCCTGACAGTCTGCCCCGAGCTGCCCCGTCCATTCCAAGTCCCCCCCGGCAGGATGGATCTTTCAGCGTAAAATTCAAACTACCGTTTCCAAGCATCCTATTTCATCCTTAACACATTTCCTAACTGGTTTAGGCTGTGGATCATTGCCTCAGTGCACAGGGGAGTAACACACACACATGGATTGGAGTAAAACAGAGTGAAGATGCTGGTTAACTCTTTCATCCCTATACTGTCCAACTCCCTTACGCAAGAGTTAACCAGCATCTTCACTCTTTCATCCCTTTACTGTCCAAACCCCTTATGCAAGAGTTAACCAGCATCTTCACTCTTTCATCCCTATACTGTCCAAATCCCTTATGCAAGAGTTAACCAGCATCTTCACTCTTTCATCCCTTTACTGTCCAAACCCCTTATGGAAGAGTTAACCAGCATCTTCACTCTTTCATCCCTATACTGTCCAGATCCCTTATGCAAGAGTTAACCAGCATCTTCACTCTTTCATCCCTTTACTGTCCAAATCCCTTACGCAAGAGTTAACCAGCATCTTCACTCTTTCATCCCTTTACTGTCCAAATCCCTTACGCAAGAGTTAACCAACATCTTCACTCTTTCATCCCTGTACTGTCCCAATCCCTTATGCAAGAGTTAACCAGCATCTTCACTCTTTCATCCCTATACTGTCCAAATCCCTTATGCAAGAGTTAACCAGCATCTTCACTCTTTCATCCCTTTACTGTCCAAATCCCTTATGCAAGAGTTAACCAGCATCTTCACTCTTTCATCCCTATACTGTCCAAACCCCTTACGCAAGAGTTAACCAGCATCTTCACTCTTTCATCCCTATACTGTCCAAACCCCTTACGCAAGAGTTAACCACCATCTTCACTCTTTCATCCCTATACTGTCCAAACCCCTTACGCAAGAGTTAACCAGCATCTTCACTCTTTCATCCCTATACTGTCCAAACCCCTTACGCAAGAGTTAACCAGCATCTTCACTCTTTCATCCCTATACTGTCCAAATCCCTTACGCAAGAGTTAACCAGCATCTTCACTCTTTCATCCCTATACTGTCCAAACCCCTTATGCAAGAGTTAACCAGCATCTTCACTCTTTCATCCCTATACTGTCCAAACCCCTTACGCAAGAGTTAACCAGCATCTTCACTCTTTCATCCCTATACTGTCCAAACCCCTTACGCAAGAGTTAACCAGCATCTTCACTCTTTCATCCCTTTACTGTCCAACTCCCTTACGCAAGAGTTAACCAGCATCTTCACTCTTTCATCCCTGTACTGTCCAAATCCCTTACGCAAGAGTTAAACAGCATCTTCACTCTTTCATCCCTATACTGTCCAACTCCCTTACGCAAGAGTTAACCAGCATCTTCACTCTTTCATCCCTTTACTGTCCAACTCCCTTACGCAAGAGTTAACCAGCATCTTCACTCTTTCATCCCTATACTGTCCAACTCCCTTACGCAAGAGTTAACCAGCATCTTCACTCTTTCATCCCTATACTGTCCAAACCCCTTATGCAAGAGTTAACCAGCATCTTCACTCTTTCATCCCTATACTGTCCAAAGCCCTTATGCAAGAGTTAACCAGCATCTTCACTCTTTCATCTCTATACTGTCCAAACCCCTTATGCAAGAGTTAACCAGCATCTTCACTCTTTCATCCCTATACTGTCCAAACCCCTTATGCAAGAGTTAACCAGCATCTTCACTCTTTCATCCCTATACTATCCAAATCCCTTACGCAAGAGTTAACCAGCATCTTCACTCTTTCATCCCTATACTGTCCAAACCCCTTATGCAAGAGTTAACCAGCATCTTCACTCTTTCATCCCTATACTGTCCAAATCCCTTATGCAAGAGTTAACCAGCATCTTCACTCTTTCATCCCTATACTGTCCAAACCCCTTACGCAAGAGTTAACCAGCATCTTCACTCTTTCATCCCTATACTGTCCAAACTCCTTACGCAAGAGTTAACCAGCATCTTCACTCTTTCATCCCTATACTGTCCAAACCCCTTACGCAAGAGTTAACCAGCATCTTCACTCTTTCATCCCTATACTGTCCAAACCCCTTATGCAAGAGTTAACCAGCATCTTCACTCTTTCATCCCTATACTGTCCAAACCCCTTATGCAAGAGTTAACCAGCATCTTCACTCTTTCATCCCTATACTGTCCAAACCCCTTATGCAAGAGTTAACCAGCATCTTCACTCTTTCATCCCTATACTGTCCAAAACCATTACTAAAGAGATAACCAGCATCTTCACTCTTTCATCCCTATACTGTCCAAATACCCAATACAAGAGTTAACCAGCATCTTCACTCTTTCATCCCTATACTGTCCAAATCCCTTACACAAGAGTTAACCAGCATCTTCACTCTTTCATCCCTATACTGTCCAAACCCCTTATGCAAGAGTTAACCAGCATCTTCACTCTTTCATCCCTATACTGTCCAAATCCTGGCATTGCAGGATAAGTCTCTTGCACTGTAATCCGGTTCATTGGCTGGGAAAGCTCTGAGTGATGGCGTAGTCGGCAGAAGTTTAATATTGTTAGTAGCCATTGTGGATGCTTGGTTAGTCAAGACATTACCTTTGTTATCATGCGGGAGAGAAGGAGGAGGAGGAGGAGGAGGAGGAGGAGGAGGAGCTCTGTCATGAGTTGACCCGCTCCTTAGAACACGGGAATTGTCATCCTCGGCGGGCGCTTCAGAATCCTGCATCAACTTCTGGACCTCCTTGGCCAAAATTTCTACCTCTTTATCAGGCTGACCTGCCATTTAAAAAAAGGCATTAGGAAAACACGGCTTCATGAGGGAAAATATGGGAAAATAAAAAGTATAAGTGTGTGCTCACTCGCCTCAGATGCTTCCAGAACGCATTAAAAAGAGGGAAAAGAACAATGAGTGAATACTGAGCATGATAAAAACTGTGCAATAAAACACACAAAAGAAAGGAGAAAAGAAAATGAATGATTATATATAAAATGCAAACAATGTTCACAAATCAGGAAAAGTATTAAACATCCCTCCACACCTCAATAAAACTCAACAGCCTAAGGGAGACTAGATACGGCTCCACACGGAGACACACAAAGCACGGAGAAAACAATCACCTGAAATGTCCTCAACAAGTGTTGTATTAATATAATTAGTGGAGTGTCAGCTACATGCATGTGGATACCATAACAAAAGTGTGAAGATTGTGCCCGTGGCACTCCTTCGTCCTCGGCTGGCTCGCCCTCGTCCTTGGCTGGCTGTCCCCGCGTCCTTGGAGCGGCCAGAGAGACCGCCGGCAGTGCCCGGCAGCGGCTGGCAGCGGTGAGGAAGGGGTGGAGGAGCGACCACGCTCCACCAAGATCTCCACCAAGGCTGTTTTTCTTACTCAATTTCCTGGTGTTTTACTTTACCTACAAACACATAACTCACACAGAGCAAACACCAACCATTCACCTACACACACACCAACACGCAGCCTTCTATCTCCTTCCAAACACTCACAAACAGGCAAAACGTAATGACATTTCTCACCCTCCTTCTCTCAACTTCACCCAGCCAACCCACACATCTGTTTCTTACTCAATTTCCTGGTGTTTTACTTTACCCAAAAACACATAACTCACACACACCAAACACCAACCATTCACCTACACACACACCAAACAACAACCATTCACCTACACACACACCAAAACGCAGCCTTCTAGCCCCTTCTAAACACCCATAAAACGGCTCAAACATAACAACAACCAATCCTGCCTCACCTCTCTCTAACGGCTCGCTCCACCTGCTCCACAGCACTCCTCTCTCGCTCGACGTAGCTTGCTTTGATTCTCTCTCTCTCTTCCTCGATTCTCGCTCTAATTTTGCCTTCTAGTTGCTCCTGAAATAGAGAGAAAGAGAGAGAGATAAGTGAGGTAGGAACTGCCCTCACTCTGCACCTGAGAAAGAGAGGAGGAGAATTTAAAATGTTGTGATGTTTGTGGTGTTTGTGGGTGTTTGGACAGGGCTAGAAGGCTGCGTTTTGGTGTGTGTGTAAAGCTAAACACCAGGAAATTGAGTGGGAAAATGGAATGTGTGGGTTGGCTGGCAAAGTTGAGGGAGGAGGTTAAAATGTTGTTACCTTTTGCCTGTTGTGGGTGTTTGGACGGGCTAGAAGGCTGCATTTGGTGTGTGTGTGTGAATGGTTCGTGTTTGTGGGTACAGTAAAACACCAGAAAATTGAGAAAGAAAAACAGCATGTGTGGGTTGGTTGGGTGAAGTCGAGTGAAGGAGGATGGAAAATGTTACGTTTGACCCGTTAAGAATTTATCTGCTAATGTCTTTCTACACATGAGATTAGAGAGAGAGAGAGAGAGAGAGAGAGAGAGAGAGAGAGAGAGAGAGAGAGAGAGAGAGAGAGAGAGAGAGAGAGAGAGAGATAGAGAGAGAGAGAAAGAAAATAGTGAGAGAGTGAGAGAAAAAAACAGAGCGAGAGCAAGAGAAAAAATAGAGCGAGACGAGAGATTAAAAATAGAGCGAGGAGAGAAATAGAGCGAGACAGAGAAAAAACAGAGCGAGAGAGCATGAGAGAGAGAAAAATTAGAGAGAAAAAGATAAAAAAATAGAGCGAGAGAGTGAGAAAAAGAAAAAATAGAGCGAAAGAGAAAAAAAGCGAGGAGAGAAAGAAATAGAGCGAGAGAAAAAATAGAGAGGGGAAAAAACAGCGAGAAAAAAATTAGAGCGAGAAAAAAATTAGAGCGAGAGAAAAAAATTGAGCGAGAGAGAAACTTACCTCCTTCAGTGTTGCCTCCTTCCTCCGCCTCTCCTCCTCCTCCTCCTCCTCCTCCTCCTCCTCCTCCCTCTCCTCCTCCCTCCCTCTCTCCCTCATCTCCTCGATCTGGGAAGACGCTCGCTGGAGAGAAAAAAACGTACATGAGAAAAAACGCACATGAAAAAACGCACATGGAAAAAAAACGCACTTAAAAAAACGTACATGAGAAAAAACGCACATGAAAAAACGCACATGGAAAAAAACGCACTTAAAAAAACGTACATGAGAAAAAACGCACATGGAAAAAAAACGCACATGGAGAAAAACGTACATGAGAAAAAACGTACATGGAAAAATACGCACATGAGGAATAACGTACATGACTAGAAAAATGCACATGAAGATAAACGCACATGAAAAACATATATGAAAAAATATGCACATGAAAAAACGCACATGAACCGAAAAACGCACATGAAAAAACACACACACACACACACACACACACCTGCAGCTGGTCCTTGTACACCTCCAGCTCCCTGTGTGCGTCCTCCAGCTGTGCCATGTACGCGCTGATCTGCCTGTGTGCGTCTGAGATCTGGTCATGTGCGTCCTGGAGCTCCGACTCACTCTGCTCCTGGGTCTGGGGAGAGAGAGAGAGAGAGAGAGAGAGAGAGAGAGAGAGAGAGAGAGAGAGAGAGAGAGAGAGAGAGAGGAAGAAGAATTTGAACATATATTTCTTTTTATATAAACTACAACTATTACTACTACTACTACTACTACTACTACTACTACTACTTCTTGTGGTGGTAGTGTGACCCTTCCTCTGTGCCATGAACCTGAGGAAACACACATTTGACAAGGCTTTCCTAGGAGCTGTAGGCCTTTCCAGGGGTAGTTTTATGACCCTGGTGGTAGTGTGACCCTTCCTCTGTGCCATGAAGCTAAGGAAACACACATTTGACAAGGCTTTCCTAGGAGCTGTAGGCCTTTCCAGGGGTAGTTTTATGACCCTGGTGGTAGTGTGACCCTTCCTCTGTGCCATGAAGCTAAGGAAACACACATTTGACAAGGCTTTCCTAGGAGCTGTAGGCCTTTCCAGGGGTAGTTTTGTGACCCTGGTGGTAGTGTGACCCTTCCTCTGTGCCATGAACCTAAGGAAACACACATTTGACAAGGCTTTCCTAGGAGCTGTAGGCCTTTCCAGGGGTAGTTTTGTGACCCTGGTGGTAGTGTGACCCTTCCTCTGTACCGTGAACCTAAGGAAACACACATTTGACAAGGCTTTCCTAGGAGCTGTAGGCCTTTCCAGGGGTAGTTTTATGACCCTGGTGGTAGTGACCCTTCCTCTGTTCCGTGAACCTAAAGAAACACACATTTGACAAGGCTTTCCTAGGAGCTGTAGGCCTTTCCAGGGGTAGTTTTTTGACCCTGGTGGTAGTGTGACCCTTCCTCTGTACCTTGAACCTAAGGAAACACACATTTGACAAGGCTTTCATAGGAGCTGTAGGCCTTTCCAGGGGTAGTTTTATGACCCTGGTGGTAGTGTGACCCTTCCTCTGTACCATGAACCTGAGGAAACACACATTTGACAAGGCTTTCCTAGGAGCTGTAGGCCTTTCCAGGGGTAGTTTTATGACCCTGGTGGTAGTGTGACCCTTCCTCTGTACCATGAACCTAAGGAAACACACATTTGACAAGGCTTTCCTAGGAGCTGTAGGCCTTTCCAGGGGTAGTTTTATGACCCTGGTGGTAGTGTGACCCTTCCTCTGTACCGTGAACCTAAGGAAACACACATTTGACAAGGCTTTCCTAGGAGCTGTAGGCCTTTCCAGGGGTAGTTTTATGACCCTGGTGGTAGTGTGACCCTTCCTCTGTACCATGAACCTGAAGAAACACTCACTGGAACCCGACTGACCCCCTCTATGACCTTTAGAAACAGCTGATAATATTGATCTCAGTGTTTCCATGAGTACAGTCAGTTCTTTGTGCTTTGAAAATGTCCCCCAGAGAGATGGTTAGAAGGGAGGCATTGCATAACAGAAAACAGGTACACTGGAGACAGGTAAGTCGATTAACGCGTTTCTGAAATAACCAAGAAAATGTTTACTTTACATGTTTTTTTCACTTTTACGCGATATTTTCTGGAGTGTCCACCAGATGTCTCACGCAACTGGACTCACGCGGCCACACAGCTGAGCTTCCCACGCGCTACTTGAACAACAATACAGTACTACTCAACAACAACAACAACAACTACACCTGTACTACTACTACTACTACTACTACTACTACTTACTTGGAGCAGGAGGTTCACCACCGTAGCAGACACCTGCTAGAGGTCATTGAGGTAAGAACTGCCCTCACTCTGAACCTGAGAGAGAGAGAGGAGGAGGATTTAAAATGTTGTTACGTTTGTGGTGTTTGTGGGTGTTTGGACGGGGCTACAAGGCTGCGTTTTGGTGTGTGTGTGGGTGAATGGTTGGTGTTTGCTGTGTGTGAGTTTTGTGTTTGTAGGTCAAGTAAAACACCAGGAAATTAAGCAACAACCTAGCAAGGCTGCTGTCAAGTTTCTGTCAATGATTGTTCTGTTCAATTTTTTTCTCCCTCTTTCTCGCTCACTTTCTCACATTAAAGCTAGCTCTAACCCAGCCTACCATGCATCAAATTAAAGCTACACCATTCCTCTCTCTAACCCACCCACTATCTCGCATTAGAACTGTCTCACTTTAGAGCTATCTCACTTTTACTTGCACTTATCCAGCAGGCAAACACCCTCAGATACTTGTAGCAGGAGAAGGAAAAAAGTAAGGACATATCACTCCATAAAAAATCAAAATCACATCAAAATTTATTTCAGAGAGAGAGAGAGAGAGAGAGAGAGAGAGAGAGAGAGAGAGAGAGAGAGAGAGAGAGACATAACAAGTAGTACCTATTAATTAACCCATCGGCTGTGATTGGCACGGATTTGGCTTTCACTGGTAGCCTGGCAACATATACTCCCAGGTCTTTCTCTGCCTCTGTGTTGGATAATGGAGTGTTTCTCATGTGGTATTGGTATGTTGGATATCCCCTCCGAAGGTGGATGACTTTACATTTTCCTTCAGTGAATTGTAGCAGCCACCTTTTGTTACATTCCTGTAGCTTGGTGATGTCTTATTGTGGGAAATCCACAGTCAAGGGATTAAACAAGGACGCACGGCTCAACAAGCTATTTAAGCCGATCACTTTCCTCACTTTAGAAAGACTACAAAATGAACACACTGGCTTCATAAACCACAAACACAAACTAGCAAGAACTGTTGTTTTATCGCCACCTTCATCAACAAACTCCCTATGTCATGTTTTTGACTTTGGGAAGTTGAAAAAGCCGTCTCATTTTGGTAATCTTCCGGTCATGGGCAGAAGAGTTGAGAAAGGCGACTTTGAGGACACGCACACCCCAGACAAAGGCAACTCTGCCCAAAGGTGTGCACCGCACCATGGCGGAAAACTGGCCGAGGAAAATATCCGGAAATACACGAAAAATGGCTTACCAGGCAGACTGTTACGGGGTTGAAGAGGTGCTGACAGTGTGCTGATGGTGTTCTGATGACGGGGTGACAGTGTGCTGATGACGTGGTGTCAGTCTACTGACAATGTGCTGACAGTGTGCTGACAGTGTGCTGATGGTGTTCTGATGACGGGGTGACAGTGTGCTGATGACGTGGTGTCAGTCTACTGACAATGTGCTGACAGTCTGCTGACAGTGTGCTGACAGTCTACTGACAGTGTGCTGATGAAGGACTTCTCTCACCACAGTCTGTCACTTTGTTTCGGACTTGATTTCGTTCGTGTCACACGCCCAAATTCACTTTCCATGTGGGTCGACGTCACCCCTGGGGGCATATTGGCCTGGGAGAGGCTAGGCTGACTCACAAGTCGACGCTCTGACCCATATGAGCGTATAGATGCACACGGGAGCGTCCTTTCAATTGCAATTAATTATGGAAATTTGCAAACGCGTCTGACGCGTCAACGGTATATGATTGCAAATCGCTTTTAACGCGTGAGACGCGTCAACGGTGCTCTACGGGTTAAGAACAGTGGCAGTCTGGCAATCTTCAAGAAAGCGCTGAAGACTCACTTATTCACTAAATCCTATGACTTTACAAACGTGAGGATCAGGGTTGCAGTAAAGGAAATAATTGAAACATATTCTCCTATTTTTCAAAGAATCACTTCACATACACACATAGATCATCCACAGTCTTTTCTGATACTTTGATTTGAAGCTGCAGTCATTTTTCTTTGAGCAATTTCAGTGAGGACATGTCCAAAACATGACATGATCTGGTTAGACTGTTAGGAGACTAGACAGAGTTGTGGTGTGGTGCTGGCCAAGGCTGGCTGGCTGGCTGGCTGCAGCTGGTCAGTCTTAGGCCTGGCTCAAACAGCCAGCCAGGTTACTTCAACATGTGTTTTAAACTAATGTAGACAATATTGAGGTTTACATTCATTTAATTATTTTCATTTATAAAAAAATATATAAAATCAACTTAGATAAAAAAATCTGATTTGAATAAAAAAAATCCATTTTTTTCATTTAAAAAAAATCAACAACCCTGGTGAGGATTGAGGACAACTTTAGGTGCTAATGTTACTGTTGTAATGTTGGCGGCCCTGTGGAGCGCTGCTGCGGAGGTGGACCGGGGCCTGAAACCTCATCACCGGTGAACGGAAACAGGTAAACTTGACATGGGTAAGCTTGGGTGTGATTCTGGAATATTACCAAGCTGTCACCTCAGCCACAAAAAGCTTGTAATAGGTAAACTTGACATGGGTAAGCTTGGGTGTGATTCTGGAATATTACCAAGCTGTCACCTCAGCCACAAAAAGCTTGAAACAGGTAAACTTGACATGGGTAAGCTTGGGTGTGATTCTGGAATATTACCAAGCTGTCACCTCAGCCACAAAAAGCTTGAAACAGGTAAACTTGACATGGGTAAGCTTGGGTGTGATTCTGGAATATTACCTATCTGTCACCTCAGTAAATCTTAAGAAGTACACTCCACCCCCTCCAACACCCCAGCCCCCCTACCCCGCCAAGACAAGCCTGGGGACCTGTGGGGAACCGGGGTTTTGGAGGGGGAAGCCCAAATCACTGAAAAATGGGCTTCCAAAATTTCCCTAGAAAAATCTCAAAAGTAGGGAAAGTTCCTAACGCATACTCTTGTAGTCTATTCCAATATGACCTAGCATTCGGTCTGTTGACGAATGTCGGGCATGTCATTGGATGGTGGGCATAGTGGCCCCCCCCACCCCACCCGCGCTGCGTAATTTCTGACGGGCCACGCCGCATGTCAAATATATTTAAACTACTCCAACCGAACTTTACGACCTGCTGATGAGGGGAGCTTCGCCCCCCTCGACCCACATATATATGCGACTTCTTTCTGCGAAGAGGTATTTCTCGCAACACCGGTTGCACCACCGTCGCGGCCGCCGCCACAGGAGGCTGCACTTTTGTCAATATTATCCCATATTTTCAATAATAAATAGTCCTTGAATTGGATTTTGAAAGCGTTTCCATGGTTGTTGAACATTTGTAGAAAAGATATATGAATAGCTAGTGTTGTTTGGTAAGGTAGGTAATGGATTGAAATACTGGCACGGTACTAAAACTATTCCTAACCCATCGGTTAGCTTCATCAATCCTTGTAGGGAACCGTTGTTTTGGTGGTGGAAGGACAAATCACTGAAAAATTGCCTTCCAAAATGTCCCTAAAAAAATCAAATATAGGGAAAATTCCCTAGTCTAAAGTAAGGAAAGTCCCTAACGTATACTCTTGTAATTTATTCCAATATAACATACCAGCCGCCGCAGCGGGTCTGTTGAGGAGTGTCGGGCGCGTAATTGGATGGTCACTGTAATGGAACCCCCACCGCCGCCGCCCCAATCCGTGTAATTGAGCAACTCTTGGGAAATGTCATGTTTCATAAAAACATATGGTACAGTACTGACAGTTAACCCATCCACTTCTTGTAAGTTGATGGTGGATCATTGTTAGCGAGTAGTTTGGGGTACAAAATGCAACAGATTTGTGACAGCTGTCATATATGAGCCGTTAGTGACCTAACGATTGCTACGCATCACCCTGGCCTCCACTTTACTGAAACTATGAGTACGCGCGTCCAACAATATCCAGTTGGTTTGTGACACGTGACAAGCTTCATGCGACCGCTATTCACAAAACGCACATATGTCACACGCCGGGTCACTATTCCATTCAATTTTGGATAGTAATCGGTCCTTTTGTCTAACTACATGCATACCAATAAAGAGGTTGAATAGTCAGTCAACACTTACCGAGAGGTGAAGTACAATGATATTTTGAGTGAGAGAGTGAGACTCTGGTCCATCCATCATGATGAAAATTGACTGCAAACATGCCTACGTGGTGCTGCCTGCGCAATTCAACCCACAGAGCTATACATCCTGAATATAATCTTTTAAAATTATAAAATACAAATACTTGTGCCATTATGTGCTTTAATATAGCCAAGAAAATAACGTAGAAATCATAGAGACTGTTTTATGTCCAAAATTGTAATGATCCGTGCGTGTACTGACTTGGGAGCTATATAGTTTGTTTGGTGCACTGCAAGGCAGGTACGAGGCTCAGTCTGTGCATAGAGGCGCTCGTGAAACAATAACAATGGACTTAGAAAATCCAAGCCACCCAACTTTATAATTAATGAGGCTTGCCCCCCTGGCCCCTCCCCAAGGTAAAACGTATACGAAAATGCATTATCATTAAAATTCTCTCACGTGCTAATTTACTACGAATGTTGGTTTGGAGTGGTGCTCCCTAAGATTAAACCTGAAATGATACCAAGCTGTCACCTCAGCCACAAAAAGCTTGAAACAGGTAAACTTGACATGGGTAAGCTTGGGTGTGATTCTGGAATGTTACCAAGCTGTCACCTCAGCCACAAAAAGCTTGAAACAGGTAAACTTGACATGGGTAAGCTTGGGTGTGATTCTGGAATGTTACCAAGCTGTCACCTCAGCCACAAAAAGCTTGAAACAGGTAAACTTGACATGGGTAAGCTTGGGTGTGATTCTGGAATAATACCAAGCTGTCACCTCAGCCACAAAAAGCTTGAAACAGGTAAACTTGACATGGGTAAGCTTGGGTGTGATTCTGGAATAATACCAAGCTGTCACCTCAGCCACAAAAAGCTTGAATCAGGTAAACTTGACATGGGTAAGCTTGGGTGTGATTCTGGAATAATACCAAGCTGTCACCTCAGCCACAAAAAGCTTGAAACAGGTAAACTTGACATGGGTAAGCTTGGGTGTGATTCTGGAATATTACTGACCCATCACCTGAACCTCCCCAAAAAAGCTTGAAATAGATAACCTTGTAATACGCACTGGATGGGCGTGGAGGCGTGGGGGCACTGGATGGGCGTGGAGGCGTGGGGGCACTGTGTGGGCGTGGGGGCACTGGATGGGCGTGGAGGCGTGGGGGCACTGGATGGGCGTGGGGGCACTGGATGGGCGTGGGGGCACTGTGTGGGCGTGGGCGGCGTGACAGACTCCGCAGCGTCGCTCTGTTTACTTCCGTTGATCTTGACCTTGATCTTGATGTCACAGGAGTCCTGAGAAGGGAGGCCGTGGTTTTGTATGTCCTTATATATAGATTTACATAGAAAATCAGACCACACAGACCCCATGGTCCAGACTAGGTGGTCTGTCCTTAAACCTAAGTGATTTTACATTATTCAGAAGACTCCAAAACGTTGCTTTTCTACTCTAGTTAATATTACGTTGAAGGAAGTGACGGTCGAGCTTATTTTTGAAGGAGTCAATCGTGTTGCACTGGACCACTGATGGTGGAAGCTTATTCCATTCTCGCACTACAACGTTGGTGAAGAAAAATTTGGTGCAGTCTGAATTTACTTGTCTACATCTGAGTTTTACGCCATTGTTCCTCGTGCGCAAAGTGTCATCGATCATAAACAATGTTGATCTGTCTACATTCGTGAAACCATTAAGTATTTCAAAACATTCGATCAGTTTTCCTCGGAGGCGACGTTTCTCAAGAGAGAACATGTTAAGGGTGGAAAGCCTTTCTTCGTAGGATTTGTTGCACAAGGAAGGGATCATTTTCGTTGCCCGACGCTGAACACCTTCTAATTTAGCAATATCCTTTGCATGGTGGGGAGACCAAAACTGTACCGCATATTCCAAGTGGGGTCTGACTAAACTGTTGTAGAGCGGGAGTATTACATCTTTATTCTTGAATACAAAGTTTCTTTTAATGAAGCCCAACATTCTGTTCGCTTTATTTGCTGCATCGATGCATTGATGTGAGAATTTGAGGTTTGACGCGATTTTGACCCCCAAGTCCTTGACGCATTGAACGCTTGTGAGTTTAACGCCGCGCATTTCGTAATCGAACTTCTTATTCCTCGTTCCAACTTGAAGGACCTGGCACTTGTCTACGTTAAAGGGCATCTCCCATCTATCCGACCAAGCTGAAATTTTATGCAAATCCTCTTGGAGGCTTTGCCTGTCTTCGTCAGTGAGAACCGAGTTACCAATCTTTGTGTCGTCTGCAAATTTACTAATGCGGTTATTGAGTCCAACATCCACGTCGTTGATGTAAATAATGAAGAGCACTGGGCCAAGGACCGAGCCCTGAGGGACGCCACTAGTGACAGGCGCCCACTCTGAGTTAAATCCGTCAATCACTACTCTTTGTTGTCTGTTGCTCAACCAATTCGCGATCCATTGGTTTACTTGACCGTCAATACCTATTTGCTTTAATTTGTAAAGTAATTTATGATGCGGGACTTTATCAAACGCTTTCTGGAAATCAAGATAGACTACGTCCAGTGATTTGGTTACGTCATAAACAGTGAAGAGGTCGTTATAAAAGGTTAATAGATTTGATAGGCAGGATCTTTTGTTTCGGAAGCCATGTTGTGAGTCCCCAATCAATGAGTGGCTTTCAAGGTAACTCACAATTTTGACTCTAATTATGCCCTCAAGTAGCTGACCTACAACTGAAGATAGACTAATGGGCCTGTAATTACGTGGTACTTCTTTGTCTCCTTTCTTAAAAATCGGTGTCACGTTAGCCTTTTTCCAATCTGAAGGGACGATGCCTTGTCGCAAGGACATATTGAATACGGTTGTGAGGGAGGAGAGTATTTCGCTCTTTGTTTCTTTCAGCAGAGTTGGATATACTTTGTCAGGTCCAGGACTTTTATTTGTTTTAAGTGATTTGAGGGCTTTAAGGACTTCATCGGTTGTTATTTCAAAATTAGGCAATGCATGCTCGAGATTTACAATAGTACTGGTGTTGGTGGTAGCGAGAGGAAGACTGTTAGTATTAAACACCGAGGAAAAGTAATTGTTTAAGAGGTTTGCAATGTGTTGGCTGTCAGTCACTAGTGCACCGTCGCTGTTTGTTAAAGGTCCAATACCACTTTTGATCGCCTTTCTGTTGTTTATGTAACTGAAGAAAGATTTCGGGTTATTTTTACAGTTGGCTGCAATATTTTCTTCATATCTACGCTTTGCCTGACCTACTAGTCTTTTTACTCGTCACCTGGCATCATTATAAAGTCTAATGTTCTCGGGCGTGCTTTGTTCTTTCTTAAACCTGTAAAACAATTTTCTCTCATTGACTGATTGTTTAATTTCGCTATTAAACCACGGTGGGCTTTTATTAGTGTTAATTCGCTTCTCGCACAAGGGGACGAATGTGTTCTGCTGAGTGAGTAAGTGATTTTTAACTTAGCCAGGCTTCCTCTACGTTGCCGTCATCTGATAGTTGTATTTCTGTTAGTTTTGTCGGATTTCTACGAAGTTAGCTCTTTTGAAATTGGGCACCTTTACTTTATTTTCAGTCACTGATGATTGAGCTTTAATGTCGACGCGCACTAATTTATGATCGCAAGAACCGAGGTGTTCTCCTACCGTGACACTACTGAGAAGGTTATCTTGGGTCGTTATAACAAGGTCGAGTATATTATTTTGTCGAGTTGGCTCAGAAACCATTTGGCTTAGATAATTTTCTTCTAGAAATTCGATCATTCTATGTGACTCGCCTTCTGTACCTGACAGTGTCGCCCAGTCGATATGGGGGAGGTTAAAGTCTCCTAATATCAGTGAGTCGCTGTTATTAAGTGACTGCCTTAAGACGCTGTACATTTCAAGGTCGTCATCGAGTGATTGCCCGGAGGTCTGTAGGTGACAGATATATTTAAATTGACTTTGCAATGTTTACTCACGCACAAATGTTCAACGTTACTGTTTCCCGGTGTTTTGTCAGTGGGTTGCAAATAGCTTTTGACAAAAAGGGCGACGCCACCGCCTCTACGGTTTACACGATCTTTGTTGAAGAGTCTGTAGCCATCTATGTTGTATTCAGAACTTAAATCAATATTTGTGGTGTCGATAAATGTTTCGGTTATAGCAATTATGTCAAAATTTTCTGTTAGAGCAAGACATCTCAGCTCATCAAATTTGTTTCTTAGGCTACGCGCTTTGAAACTAAGGATTTTCAAGTTATCTAGAGGCTTGGTAATAGAGGTGGTGGTACTTGCGGGATCACGGTTACGGGTTTGTTGCGATGCACGGCGTCTATTTACACGGGCGGGGTGGAGGGACGTGGCCGTGACTCGTTTTTTGCTCGGAAAAGGAGGAGGAGGAAGAGGAGGAGGAGGAGGAAGAGGAGGTGGTGCTCGCTGTAGAAGTGGAGGCTGTGGTGGTGGCTGTACTGAGTGGAGGTGACTGACTGGGTGGTTCTGCTGGTGGTGGAGGCGGAGGCGGAGGTGGAGGTGGAGGTAGAGGTGGAGGAGATGGAGTTGGTGATCCGTCCTCCTGGCTGGCTCCTTGATCCTCCTATAGGTGGTTTGTGTAAAGAATTGTGTGATGACAAATGGTTCATGTTTGTCTTAAGGTCGTGTTTGAAAACATTTCGTCGCCCAAGTTCACATATTTGACATGGCTTTCGTAGGAGCTGTAGGCCTTTCCAGGGGTAGTTTTATGACCCTGGTGGTAGTGTGACGCTTCTTCTGTGCCATGAACCTTAAAAAACACTCATGAAAAACAGTTTGATCCCCTCTCTGACCTTTAGAAATAGTTGATGTGAGAAGCGATGGCGTCTTAAAACACGGCCCTCAGCCCTTTGTCTTAAACTAGTAACTCTTAGCTTAGTCACACACACACGGATACATTGATGGGTTAGAGCAAATCAACACCAAGGCGGGAAGGTTCATTACAAAGAGCTTCACTTGAATGCCTGATATCACAACGCGGATAAACACCAGATAAACATGGAACCTCTTCACATATGCAGACACACACACACATCCATTACAAACAATTACACTTGAATGCCTGATATCACAACACGGATAAACACCAGATAAACATGGAACCTCTTCACATACGCAGACACACACACACACATTCATTACAAACAATTACACTTGAACGCCTGGTATCACAACACGGATAAACACCAGATAAACATGGAACCTCTTCACATACGCAGACACACACACACACATTCATTACAAACAATTACACTTGAACGCCTGGTATCACAACACGGATAAACACCAGATAAACATGGAACCTCTTCACATATGCAGACACACACACACATTCATTACAAACAATTACACTTGAACGCCTGGTATCACAACACGGATAAACACCAGATAAACATGGAACCTCTTCACATATGCAGACACGCACACACACATTCATTACAAACAATTACACTTGAACGCCTGGTATCACAACACGGATAAACACCAGATAAACATGGAACCTCTTCACATATGCAGACACACACACACACATTCATTACAAACAATTACACTTGAACGCCTGGTATCACAACGCGGATAAACACCAGATAAACATGGAACCTCTTCACATACGCAGACACACACACACACATTCATTACAAACAATTACACTTGAACGCCTGGTATCACAACACGGATAAACACCAGATAAACATGGAACCTCTTCACATATGCAGACACACACACACACATCCATTACAAACAATTACACTTGAACGCCTGGTATCACAACGCGGATAAACACCAGATAAACATGGAACCTCTTCACATATGCAGACACACACACACACACAT